>NW_023605305.1:27786382-28067596 GCF_014898055.3 Talpa occidentalis | reverse complement strand
ATAAAAACCATATGATAATATCAATAGATGCTGAGAAAGCTTCGACAAAGTGCAACACCCATTCATATAAAAGCCCTTGAAGTTTCTTGGATACAAGAACATACCTCAACATCATAAAGGCCATCTATGACAAGCCAACAGCCAGTATCATCTCAATGGTGAAAAGCTGAAGCAATTCCATTAAGATCTGGAACAAGACAAGGATGTCCACTCTCACCACTGCTTTTCAATAATACTGGAAGTCCTAGCCAGGGCAATAAGACAAGAGAAAGACATCCAAGGAATCCAAATAGGAAAAGAAAAGTCAAACTATCACTATTTGCAGACGAATGATATTATACATAGAGACCCAAAAACTCCACAGAAAAGCTAATTCAACTCATCAATCAGTTCAGTAAAGTGCAGGATACAAAATCAACACGCAAAAGTCAGTAGCCTTCCTATACACAAACAATAAATCTGAAGAAGAAGAATCAAAAAGACCATCCCTTTTGTTATTGAAACAAAAAAAATCAAATATTTGGAATAATCTAACAAAAGAGGTAAAGACCTATACAAAGAAAACATAAAACACTGTTAAAAGAAATAGAAGAAGACACAAAAGAAATGGAGAGACATCCCTGCTCATGGATTGGAAGAATAAACATTATTAAAATGGCCATCCTTCCAAAAGCAATACAGATTCAATGCTATTCCAATCAAAATTTCAATGTCATTCTTCAAAGAAATAGAACAATTATTGATGAAATTCATATGGAATCACAAAAACCCCGAATAGCCAAAGCTCTCCTGAAAAAAAAGAAGGGAATGGAGGCATCAGACTCCCCAGACTTCAAACTATATACACAAAGCCATAATCATCAAAACTGCATGGTATTGGAACAAGAACAGACATACAGACCAATGGAACGAATAGAAAATCCAGAAATAAACCCACAGATTTATGGTCAACTAATCTTTGACAAAGGAGCAAAGACTATGCATTGGAGCAAAGAAGTTTGTTCAATAAATGGTGCTGGGAAAAACTGGGTCGCTACATGCAAAAGAATGAAGCTTGACCACCACCTCACACCATACACAAACAATCAACTCAAAATGGATTAAAGAACTAGACATAAGACCTGAACCATAAAATATATAGAAGGAATATAGGCGAAACACTACGTGATTTGCACATCAAAGACATCTTACAGACACATCACCCCAAGCAGTGATAGTGAAGGCAAAGATAAACAGCTGGGACTATATCAAATTAAAGAGCTTTGCACAGCAAAAGAGACAATAACAAAAACAAGAGAGAAACCCCACCAACTGGGAGAACATTTTTGCACCCAACACTAATGATAAAGGACTGATCACAAAAAATCTGCCAAAGAGCTGATGAGACTCAACAACAACAAAGAAAATAATCCAGTCAAAAAATGGGCAGAAGAGCTTAAAAGAAACTTCTCTGAAGAGGAAATGCAAATGGCCAACAGCATATGAAAAAATGTTCAACATCCTGTCATCAGGGAAATGCAAATCAAAACTACCATGAGATACCATCTTACACCAGTGAGAATGGCACATATTAAAAAAACTAGCAACAACAAATGTTGGCGCGGGTGTGGAGAAAAAGGAACTCTTCTGCACTGTTGTTGGGAGTGCAAACTGGTCCCACCACTGTGGAAAGCTGTGTGGAGATCTCGGACTACTAAACATAGAGCTTCCATATGACCCAGCAATTCCACTCCTAGTATTTACCCAAAGGACACAGAAACATCAATTCCAAAGAACACCTGCACCCCTATGTTTATAGCAGCACTGTTTACAATAGCTAAGCTTTGGAAACAACCCAATGCCCAAAAATAGATGACTGGAATCAAGAAGATGTGGTACATATATACCATGGAAATATTACTCAGCATTCAAAAAGATACACTGCAATTTGCTGCAACATGGATGGCGCTGGAAGGATCATGCTCAGCGAAATAAGCCAAAAAGAAAAGAAAAATACCGGATGGTCTCACTCATAGCAGGAATCTAGAAAACTTAAATAAGGACCAGAAAATGAATAACTATAAGAAAGTGAAAATCAAAATCAACAAAAAACTATGAACCAGAGACACTTTGGGGGGCGGGGGCGGGAGGGGAGGGATTGGGGT
The DNA here is from genome assembly GCF_014898055.3 of Talpa occidentalis. NCBI lineage: Eukaryota > Metazoa > Chordata > Mammalia > Eulipotyphla > Talpidae > Talpa > Talpa occidentalis. Next base: position 28,065,452 of record NW_023605305.1, on the reverse strand, counting down.
CGAATGGGGCTGCAATTGTATGGGAATATAACAATAAAATTTATAAAAAAAAAAAAAAAAAAAAAAAAAAAAAAAGAAACCTCAGTAACATTGATCTTAATTTTAGAAACTTCTACATGAACTAGGAGTCCAACTTCAAAGTTTAATGAAACCAGGTTGGCCATCACTTCCACATCTACACCCTCTATCTATGTTTGATGTTTCTCCCTGATCATATTTTGGATAACTTCTTTTTCAAAGGTGATAAAGTCATTTTGTAGCTCATAAGGATCTTGTGAGCTTCCTTATAGATAAATTTTAAAACTGTCAGTCTTAGGATTCTGTACAAATGTGAATTTCATGTTTGTTTCAGGAACATCCTCTTTAATCTGGTAATTTCTGGTGGCCTCTTGTTTTTCACCTTCAAGCTTTTGGAACTCTTCCTTTAGCTGAATATTTTCCCTTGCAGTTTCATCAATTAATCTCTTGATTTGTTCATCTTCGTAAATTCTTCATCTGGCTAATGCTCCTTAAAAATTTGATTTTTTGTTTTCTTCATCAGCCAGTATGATTCTCTGGATGTCTGCTCCTTCTTCCCCCAGCTTAGGGAAGTTTAGCCATTATTTATTCAAATAATTTTTGTAACCCTTTCTCTCTCTCTTCTTTTCCTAGTATTCCTATAATATGAGTATTATTTTCTTTGATGTTATCCTACAGCACCTTTAAAGTAGGTTTACTTCTTTCATTTTCCTGCTTTGACTGGGTAAGTTCTCTTGCTCTGTCTTCCAGTTCATTTATTGGCTCCTCTGCTTCATTCCTTCTGCTGTTGGCCCCCTTATTGTATTTTTCATTTCTCTCTTTGTATTGTTCAGCTCTGTAATTTCTGTTTAGGTCTTTCTTAAATTTGTAGTTCATCTATTTATTCCCTGTTTTGGGAACATCTTTATAACTATAACTGAACTCTTTTGCAAGTATTGTTTTCTTTAAGGTTTTTTTGGGGTTTGGTCTTGTTCTTTGTTTGGGACATGCTTCTCTGTATTAGGCAACTTTACTACCTCTTCTAACCTTGAAGGTTTGGCCTTATGCATGAACATATGCATAAAGAGTCTGGAAGTGGTACCCCCTGACCACTAGAGCCAGGTGCTCAAGATATGTCCCCTATGTGGGTTGCATCCACCTACCTGTTATGTTAGGGCAGCATGGTAGGTGAGGCTGTTGGCCTAGCCATGCTGGGTAGGTAGAACTGTAGGCCAATTGCAGTGTGCTGTTGTGGTGCCGATGTGATGTGTAGCTAAGTTACACTGGGGCCTTGCCCACAAAGAGGGTTCCAAGATGGTGACTGCTACCACTGGTGCTAGCAAGATTTTGTGAGGATGCTAAAATAGTCCCCACCAAGTATTTCCAACCTAGGGTTCATCTGAAAAGTTTTCTACCTTTCAGGCAGACATTATGAGTGGTAAGTAGGTTTCCTTCAACTATGGTTTGGGCCCTTTTCAGACTGGTTTTGCTATAGTAGGTTCCTGAGGGAGTGAGTCTGCATGTGAGCCTTTTAAGGGAAGATTCTCAGTTCCCTATAATTCTTTGGCTTTATTGGATATATTTCCCACTGGTCCTCAATGCCTGAGCTCCAGGAACTCATCTTCATTGCACAGAATTAAAGGTTGGGATGTGCAATAGAGTCCACACACCCCTGTTTCCTCTGACTCTCCAAGAAAAAGTTCTGCACGTTTGAGATTCTTCCCAGCCTTAATGACTATACTGGAGAGTGTATGTCTGTTTCTTCAGCCAGTCTCACTGCTGCTCTTTTGTGCTTTGTTGTGGAAGCTCTGTTTATCTGGTTTTCTGGTCATCTTAGTAAATTATCTCACATGTAGTTGTATGTTTGTTCTGTCTGTGAGAGAAGGTGAGTTCAGGTTCTTTCTGTACCACCATCTTCAATTGGAACTTAAAAAAACAGAATGACTATTACCTTGGCTCCCCGAACCTGTAGATCTAGTCTCAAAAGTGCCATTTCCTAATCTGTTTAGTTGAAATTTGCTGCGCGGCAGAAATTAAACTTTCCTTCATCTTTATTATTATGTAGTCTTCAGCAATTGTTTATTGGTACCTAGTATGTGTTAGACTCTGGTCTATCTATGGAGATGTGGCAGTGAATAAAGTTCCTGCTTTCATGGAGCATACATTTTATTGAGGGAACATACAGCACTTTCTACTTTCAGCTTGTGTTATACTGGTTTGTTACAGGTGTTGTCTTTGCTTCTGATCTGTAAGCACTCTAAGGTGAGGACTGTATCCTATTTAGCATCCAGCACAATACCTACAAAAACTAATAGGTTTCATAATGGACATTTAACAAATGTGGAAACAAATTGAGAACATTATCTTGGTCAGTTCTATGATTATACAGTAGCAGTTCACAGCAATGGCTGCTTTACACTTAAGTTGCATAAGGAGTGTTGGTAAAATACAGATTCTAGAACCCACCCTTGAAAATGTTAGTTAGTTATCATTGGAATGAGGCTCAGCAGTCTGTATTTTTTATAAGCCCTCCAGGTTTAAAGGTTTGGGAACTACTCCATAGCACTTTTTAACACAGTGATTTATATAGAATGTGCTCAGTAGATATTGGTTAAATTGATTTATTGATTGATTTATACATCAGCTTGTTCCAACCATTTTTGGAACTTGTGGGTCAAATTGTATTAAACAGATAAGTTGAATTCAGAATTCCGTGAAAAAGTCCTTAAGCTCAATTTGCCAATATTAGGAAAATGACTAGTATCTATTCTTTATTTTAAAATGCTATTTCTTAACATAGTTTATCCAAGGCGCATACATTTTTGACAAAGCATTGAAAAATTCTGAAATAATTTACATCAAGCTGATAATCTCTTTGAAGAAAAATGGGAATAGCTAGCAACTAAGATGAAATTTAGTTTAATCTGCATTGTTTGAATTATTTTATCATGAGAACCTGTTTATATATTTCTTGTATAATAATATGATTTAAATAAGCTTAAGACAATATGGTTTATTCAACTGTATTTTTTTTTGTCTTTTGCCTTTAGTTAATTGAGTTAGATATTGTCTTACCCTTAAAAGCCTGATTTAGATCATGGATTTTTTTTTTTTTAAAGATTTATTTATTTATGCATACAAACTGGGGTATAGGCCAGAGGTGCAGGGGATGAGAGGATTCACCAGAGACAGAGTGGGGAACAGAACAGGTAGACTGTAGGTCAGGGATTCTTAAACTGCCATCTATAAATGGACTTCAGGAATCCATGAACTCCTGAAATTATTTTCATGTTTTACAAATGTATGTAGACATTTTTAGAGAAGATGGCCTATAACTTTTGTTTGATACTCAAAGGCATCCATGACTCAAATAATTTCAGGAGCCACTGACTGATGCAGAAGAATCTTTTATTTGATAAAAATTCTTCAATTAATTTCTCTATTGCCTTTAAGGCTTGATGTATATAATGTGGGCTTATTAGACTTTTATTAATCCTTTTTATTTTTCCCATTGTCAGTATGTGAGTAAAATAGTTACTTTATTTTTTTGAAAGGTTGACATAGTTCCACTGCTTGCTACTTCTTGTTAAATATTTCAATTTTGGCATTCCTCATATATTCATCCTGGTCTGCTACTTATCTAAATGCTTCTGTATAAGTTGCTTTTATTATTTTTTTCCTAACATAATGATGGCTTGACATTATTTTGCCATAGACAGCTGAGTTTTAATGATTTGCTCCTGCTGAAATAAAATGATATCCTGTGAGGTTACTGAAAGAATAGGTCATAGCTACTTCGTTATTGAATCTACCTATGGAATTAGAATTTTTAGGTTTTGTCCCCTGGGAAATAGACTCTGAGATGGAGATTTGCTTGCAGAAGGTTTATTGAAGAACAACTCATGTAATGTAGTGAACAAAGCGAGATAAGGAGGGCGGAGAGATTGAACCTAAGCAGTTCCAACAGAGACTTGAATCATTCCTGTTGGGAGCGCTGGAGTTAAGATGACACTTCATAGTTGTCTGGAATTAGATGTGGGCTGACTTGAGGGGGAGGGATCTGAACCTTGGGTAGGACAATTCTTTTTATGGTAGACATGGAGATGAAGTACACAATTTCCTTTCCCAGCTGCAGGAAGTGCCTTTAAGCAGGCAACTTCAACTGTCAGCTGGTTCAGGGTCTGCCTCAGCTACAGAGAACTGCTTCATTTGATGTCACATTCTTTTAGAGGTAGCAGACAAATGGCTGAGCAAGGCGGGGGCTGTATAAATGTACAGTTGCTGTGGTCTTACAGGCAACACTTGCTCCAGAGAGTCATACCTAGTTGACTGAGCTTTTGTCAGGTATGCATTACAGTTTGATTTCTTTTTTTTTTTTTCTCCATCCGGTGAGTGCTTCCTTTCCTTCACAGGTGTTGATGTCTAGTAAGTATCTTGCATCCTAAACTCCATCTCAGTGTCTGGTTTTAGAGAACTCACCCTGTGATACTTTGGCTGAAGGCAGGTAGTGAAGGAAGACAGTTGTGAGCATCCAGTAACCAACTTTCCTTATAAAGGGATGAATACTTTGATCCTGAGTTTCTTGGATTCATTTCATATAGTAAACTTGCCCCATGTGGGAACAACTCCTCCAGCATTTTGTTTGATCTCTTTTCTGGGGGAACTTACAAGCGTAAGATTAGGGCCTCCCTGGTGGTGCATGGGGTTAAGATGCAACAGCTATCTGCAGCCACTGCAGCACAAGTTCGATCCCCTGGTCAGGGAGCTATCCACATGATGCAGCAGACCTCTCCTAACTCTCCTGCTGCTCCCCTCAGCAGTGTATTTAAGTCAGTCTGCCTGTTCAGCTCCCGACTCTGTCTCTGGTGAATCCTCTCAACCCCCACATCTCTGGCCTGTACCCCAGTTCTTGTATGCATAAATAAATAATTTTTTTAAAAAAGAGTAAGATTAGAGGGGCCTCCCCGGTGGCGCAGCGGTTGAGCGCTGGGTTGCGAAGCTGCCCGCAGTCTCTGCAGTGCCGGTTCGATCCCCGGCTGCTCCCCGGCCACCGGAGGAGGGCCCCACATGGCGCGCAGACCTCTCCTGCCGCCCGCTGCTCCCCTCAGCAGTGTCCTTCGGTCCTTCTGCCTGCTCTGCTCCCCGCTCTGGCTCTGGTGAATTCTCTCACCCTCCCGCGCTTCTGACTGTACCCAGTGCATGTATAAACAAAACAAACAAACAAACAAATAAATAAATAAATAAAACATGCCTCTATTAAAAAAAAAAAAAGAGTAAGATTAGAGAGTCAATTACAACCTCTGCTACTACAGTTAATCTCTAGATCACCATTGATACTCACTGTCTCCCTCTCCCAACGTCCATTCTAGATTCTTAGCTTATCTCTATACTTGTCTAGAGGCTTACCAGATCGGGAAATTGTCATTACTGAGGAATCTGAGCCTAAGTACCATGCCCTTTATAGACCTTCCCACAGGTATGATGTGGTATCTCATTGTGCTTTTGATTTGCATTTCTCTGTTAATAAGTGAGGATGACCATTTTTCCTTGTGCCTGTTGATTATTTGTATGCCTTCTTTGAAAAAGTGACTGTTTTGATCCTCTGCCCATTTTTTAATCAGGTGTTTTATTTTTATTGTTTTGTTCTATGAGTTCTTTGTATATTTTGGATATTAATCTCTTGCCAGACATGTGATGTGTGTACATATCTTCTCCCATTCAATAAGATGTCTTTTCTTTTTGATGCAAATTTTTGTCTCTGTGCAAAAACTTTTTAGTTTGATGTAGTCTTATTTGTTTTGTTTTGATTTTGTTTTTCTTTGGAGTTGATGGTCCAACTGATATTAAGGGAACATATGGCCTCTGTTTTCTGTGTATTTATGATTTATATTGCACAAGTCTTTAATCCATTTTGAATTAATTTTTGCATATGGTGTTAGATACGGTGAAACTAGTGGTCTCCTTTCATCCTTTTTTGTGTTACTGTCTAGTTTTCCCTACAGCATTGATAGAAGAGACTTTTCACAATCCATTGCAAACTCTTGGCTCCTTTGTTGCAAATTGGCTTGTCCATATGTATGCTCTCAGTTCTGTTCTATTGATCTGTGTATCTGTTTTTATTCCAGTACCCTACTGTTTTATTTTGTTTTAAAGATTTATTTATTTTTATACAAGAACTGGGGTACAGGCCAGAGGCACAGGAGGGTGAGAGGATTCACCAGAGAAAGAGCAGGTAGAAGAACAGGCAGACGAATCGAAAGCACTGCTGAGGGGAGCTAAGGGTGTGGCAGCAGAGGTCTGCTGCGCCATGTAGGTTTCTCCCTGGCTGGCCAGGAATTGAACCCGCACTGCAGAGGCTGCAGACAGCTTCACAGCGCTGCGCTCAACCTGCTGTGCCACCAGGGAAGCCCACCATGCTGTTTTAATCACTTTGTAATGTAGTTTTCAGCCAGGGGACATGTTATCTTATTTGTTCTTTTTTTCTCAAGAAATGTTTTTATTGGGCCTCCCCGGTGGCGCAGCGGTTGAGCGCTGGGTTGCGAAGCTGCCCGCGGCCTCTGCAGCGCCAGTTCAAACCCCGGCTGCTCCTCGGCCACCGGAGGAGGGTCCCGCATGGCGCGCAGACCTCTCCTGCCGCCCACTGCTCCCCTCAGCAGTGTACTTCGGTCCTTCTGCCTGCTCTGCTCCCCGCTCTGGCTCTGGTGAATTCTCTCACCCTCCCGCGCTTCTGACTGTACCCAGTGCTTGTATAAATAAATAAAAATAAATCTTAAAAAAAAAAAAAAAAAAAAAGAAATGTTTTTATTATTCAGGGTATTTTATAGTTCTAAATAAGTTTCATGATTTTTTTTTTGTCCTGTTTCTATGAAGAATACCATTAAAATTTTGATAGAGGATTATATTGACTCAGTATGTCACTTTAGGTAATGTAACTATTTTAACAACGTTAATTTTTCTAATGTATAAACATGGAATACCTTTACATCTCTTTATGTTTTATGTTTCCCTGAACATCTTATGGTTTTTGTATACCTATATACATACAGGTTCTTTAACTTTGGTTAAATTTATTACAAGATATTTAATTTTTTTAAGATTTATTTATTTATATATACAAGAATTGGGGTACAGGCCAGAGTTGTGGGAGGTGAGAGGATTCACCAGAGACAGAGTGGGGAACAGAACTGGCATATTGACTGAAATACACCACTGAGGGAAACAGCAGGTGAGTTAGGAGAGGTCTGCTGCGCCATATGGGTAACTCCCCGGCAGGGGATCCAACTTGTGCTGCAGAGGCTGCGGATAGCTTCATAGGTTGCGTCTTAACCCCTTGTGCCACCAGGGAGGCCCAGTATTTAATTTTTTTTTTGACTTTTTTTTTTATTATTTTTTTAAAATAAATTTTATTTTTATATTCCCCATACAATTGCAATCCCCTTATTTTGACCCCAATCCCTCCCCTCCCCACCTCCCACCCCCCATAGAGTGTCTTTGGTTCATAGTTTTTTGTTGATTTTGATTTTCACTTTCTTACAGTTATTCATTTTCCTGGTCCCTTATTTAAGTTTTCTAGATTCCTGCTATGAGTGAGACCATCGGTATTTTTTTTTTTCTTTCTGGCTTATTTCGCTGAGCATGATCCCTTCCAGTGCCATCCATGTTGCTGCAAATTGCATGTATTTATCTTTTTTGAATGCTGAGTAATATTCCATGGTGTATATGTACCACATCTTCTTGATCCAGTCATCTATTTTTGGGCATTTGGGTTGTTTCCAAAGCTTAGCTATTGTAAACAGTGCTGCTATAAACATAGGGGTGCAGGTGTTCTTTGGAATTGATGTTTCTGTGTCCTTTGGGTAAATACCTAGGAGCGGAATTGCTGGATCATATGGAAGCTCTATGTTTAGTAGATCAAGAAATCTCCACACAGCTCTCCATAGTGGTTGGACCAGTTTGCACTCCCACCAACAGTGCAGGAGAGTTCCTTTTTCTCCACATCCTCACCAACATTTGTTGTTGCTAGTTTTTTTAATATGTGCCATTCTCACTGGTGTAAGATGGTATCTCATGGTATTTTTGATTTGCGTTTGCCTGATTACAAGTGATGTTGAACATTTTTTCATATGCCTGTTGGCCATTTGCATTTCCTCTTCAGAGAAGTTTCTTTTTAGCTCTTCTGCCCATTTTTTGACAGGATTATTTTCTTTGTTGTTGTTGAGTCTCATCAGCTCTTTGCAGATTTTTGTGATTAGTCCTTTATCATTAGTGTTGTGTGCAAAAATATTCTCCCAGTCGGTGGGGTTTCTCTTTTATTTAATTATTTTTGATGTGGTTATAAATGGGATTGTTTTCTTGGTTTCTCTCTTTCTGTTCATTATTTGTTCTATATATAGAAATACAACATATTTTTGTATATTAATTTTGCTGGTACTTTTATTCAGTTATTTCTAATAATACTTTTACTGAAGTCTTTGGGATCTTCTATGTCTGTTATTATGTCATTTTCTAATAATAGTTAGATATTTAGACAACTTGGAAGGATAGTTTATTGTTCCTTTCCAATTTGGATACCTTTTCTATCCTTCTTTTGCCTAATTGCTCTTGCTAGGATTTCCAATACTATTCAAATAGTAATGGTGAGAGTGGACATCCTTATCTTTCTCCTGATCTTAGAGGAAAAGCTTTCAAATTTTTGCCATTGAGTAAGATATTGACTGTGGATTTGTCATTTTTGACCTTTATTATGTTGAGGTACATTTCTTCTATACCCATTTTGTTGTGGGTTTATATCACAAAAGGATGTTGAATCTTGTCAGATGCTATTTATGCATATTTTGAGGTCATCATATGATTTTTTCCTTTATTGATATGCATCACATCACATTTATATTGTGTATGTTATCACATTTATTGATTTATGTACATTGAACCATCCTTGCATCTCTAGGATAAACCTCATTTGATAATGGCTTATGGTACTTTTAATATATCCTTTAATTTACTTTGCTAGTATTTTGTTGAGTTTTTTTGTATTTTTGTTCATCAGAAATCTTGGTCTGTAGTTTTCTTGTTTTGTGATGTCCTTGTTAAGTTTTGGAATCAGGGTTGTATGAGTCATAGAATGTGTTTGAAAATTTTCCCAACATTTCAACTTTATGGAAAATTTTAAGAGGATGGGTATTAATTCTTCTTTATTAATCTAGTGGAATTCACTGGTAATGCTATTTTGCTCTGGGCTTTTGTTCTTTGCGCAGATTTTGATTACTGTTTCAATTTTGTTACACATGATGGGTCTATTCAGGTTTTCTATTTCTTCCTGATTCAGTCTTGGAATGTGAACATCATTAATTTATTTTATTTATTTATTTATTTATTTATTTTTTAAAGAGGCATGTATTTTTATTTATTTGTTTGTTTGTTTTTTGTACGTGCACTGGGTACAGTCAGAAGCGCAGGAGGGTGAGAGAATTCACCAGAGCCAGAGCAGGGAGCAGAGCAGGTAGAAGGACCGAAGTACACTGCTGAGGGGAGCAGCGGGCGGCAGGAAAGGTCTGCGCGCCATGTGGGACCCTCTGTCGGTGGCCGGGGAGCAGCCGGGGATCGAACCGGCTCCGCAGAGGCCGCGGGCAGCTTCGCAGCCCAGCGCTCAACCAGTGCGCCACCGGGGAGGCCCAACATCATTAATTTAAATGATACTTATTAATTTCTTATTCAAAATATAAGCTGAAGTTTTGAGTTTTTACAAAAATAATTGTGTCTTTCTTTTTTTTTTTAAAGATCTATTTATTTATTTATACAAGCACTGGGTACAGTCAGAGGCGCGGGAGGGTGAGAGAATTCACCAGAGTCAGAGCAGAGAGCAGAGCAGGCAGACTGACAAAGTACACTGCTGAGGGGAGCAGTGGGCAGCAGGAGGGTCTGCGCGCCATGTGGGACCACCCGGCGCTGCAGAGGCTGTGGGCAGCTTCGCAACCCAGTGCTCAGCCGCTGGGCCACCGGGGAGGCCCAGTTGTGTCTTTCTTGGTTGTATAAATTTAACCTTAAAATTTAAAGCTTAGTAAATATTGGTATTTAATTTGCATAACAGTGGTAACAACAATATAAATAGCCAGCACATATTGAGCATTTACTATATGCCAGGAACCTGCTAAGTGTTTAACATTCTAGCTTACGTAATGCTTAAAATAATCTTTTGCGATATGTACTGTTGTTATCCCAATTGTACAGATGAGAAAAGGGGGCCCATATAAGAAACTTGGCTAAATTCACATAGGTAGTTAGGAGTAGTGCTGAGTTTAGAAGCCAGGCAGTCTGATGTCTGTATTCAAAGTCTTAATCATTATGCCATATTGAGTTATACATTGTGAAAAATAAAATGAATAATATAAGTTAAAAGACAGGGGAAGTAAGAAAATCAGTTAAATGAAAGCAATTCTATTATGTATGGAAATTATGTTTCCTGTCTACAAATAAAAATATCCAGATACAGATTTTTTAATATAACATCGGATAAATCTTTATTGACTTTAATAACTTCCGTTCCTTATAAAATTGTATCAATTTTCTTTTTTTTTTTTAAAAAAAGATTTATTTATTTATGCATACAAGAGCTGGGGTATAGGCCAGAGGTGTGGGGAGGGGATGAAAGGATTCACCAGAGACAGACTGCTGAGGGGAGCAGCAGGTGAGTCAGGAGAGGTCTGCTTCGCCATGTGGGTTGCTCCCTGGCCAGCTGGGGATCCAATTCGTGCTGCAGAGGCTGCGGATTGCTTCATAGTGTGGTGCTTAACCCCTTGGGCAACCAGGGAGGCCCCAAAATTGTATCAATTTTCAATAGGTAACATTGGTTTATAACACTGTATGTGATTTAGGGTTATAGGTTCACACCTCTTCAGATGTGCTTTACCACACCACACCTACTGCCAAAATACCAGTAATCCAATACCATCATCCATTGTTCCACTCTTCCCCTTGTTTTCCATTCCCCACCCTCCCATTCTGGTAGCCTCAATTCTGTAGTCAGATTTCTAGAATCAGATTCCACATTTTTACCTTCTGCATTGTATCACATCTTTTTTTTTTTTTTTTAAGATTTATTTATTTATTTATACAAGCACTGGGTACAGTCAGAAGAGCGGGAGGGTGAGAGAATTCACCAGAGCCAGAGCCGGGAGCAAAACAGGCAGACTGACGAAACACACTGCTGAGGGGAGCAGCGGGCAGCAGGAGAGGTCTATGTGCCATATGGGACCCTTGCCCCGCTGCCGGGGATCGAACCAACGCTGAAGAGGCTGCGGGCATCTTCACAGCCCAGCGCTCAACCGCTGCGCCACCGGGGAGGCCCTGGATCACATCTTTAGGGTGCACTTTAAAAAAAAATTAGCTGGTCCTGGACAAGAACGAGAACTATTGTTGAACCTAATATTTTAAATTTATGTATTACAGACCTCTTATGCATTCATTTAAGAGTAACTTTTTCTTCAGTAGTGCAAAATAGTTTAAAATTGGTAAGGATTATAATTTTAACACAAAAATAATTTGCTTTGCTGTACAAATAGAAAGACCAAACAGGTGACTTCATAAATGGGGATTATGTTATTGATTTTATTCACCTTGCCTTTATTTGCCTTTATGATCCACCTATAGCAATTTAAATAGTCTTATTTTCCTGTGTTACACAATTTGTTAGGAAGCAGTAAACTAAAGAGAAAGAACATTGGATCTTTTGCTGAGGAGTGGTTTAAAAAACTCATATTTGCATGAGGGCTATCATCTAAGTATGTTAAATGGGCAGAAGTCAAAGGATCTGGGTTCCATTCATGGTCCAGGCTCCTAGTTGTTGACCTGGACACCCTTAATCTTGCGAAATATGTTTTGTCATCTGAAAGTATGAATAATAATGGACCTTACTTGGTGTGATTACTGAGAACATTACATGAACTATTGTGCACAAGCTGCTTAGCAAAGGGTTTGACTCAGGAAAAGCTAAAAGTGTCAACTGCCATTTTAAAAATCTTTATTCTATCAAGATCTCTTGTGAAAAAAATTCTGTTCTTTTAACACTGATAAAATCATCTAATTTTCCTAAACTACCATGTTTCCTAATGAATAATACCCCTGTTAGAATGAGTATATTCCTAAATCCAATGCGATATTGCAGAGCTTAACTACTAAATAAATATCCGGGGGCCCTCAACTGGCAAAAAGGGCATTCTAATGTGTGAAAAATAGCAGCTCAGAAAACTAATTATGCTGCACCTCCACCCCACCACCAACACCCTTGCTTTTCCCAGCTTCACAAGAATCACTAGCAAATTTTAACATTGGGGCCCATCCTACCCATTTTTTCCTGCTAAATATTTGGAAAAATTGAAGAAAATTAGACATTTTAACATCTAAAAATTCCAGTGATGTTTGTTTACCAGAGTAAATTCCTGTGTGCAGATAATATGTAGTAGCATGCCTTTATGAGAAAATTAAAGACTTAAATTCTGATTCCAGCCACCTTCAGATACATCAGTACATCTATGAAAAAGACTTCTTTGTAGTAGAATTCATGATGATGATGTTGATGCAAATATTGGCTTATCCTGGAAATTGCTTTGTTGATTAAAAAAACTTAAAATTTATATGATTCATTTGCTAACTATTCTAAACTCTGTGATCCTAGAGATCTAGAAAGAGTACAAGGACATGTTGTGGGAAAAAAAGAAAGCAACAATTTATGGTAGTTTCATTTCTGGGAGGATATTTTTTACATTGTTTGTTTATAAGAGGTAATTTATCTGAAGTGCTTATTAAAGCATAAAGTTCTTTATTAATATTAGCAGTGACTTGTTTGAGATCACGTGCAGTAAATTTATGGCAAGACTATAAATTAGTAATTTTTTCAGTTTTCTACATAGTAAAATATTTCATGTTTTAAGGAACATATTTATTCATTTCAGTTCAATCCACTAACAATATATTTATAATACTAATTTGGCACTGGGTTCATCAGTTATTATGATGTTGCCTTTAACCATTATTATGTGCTATTCATTACCAACTAACCTTGGTCTTTTATCTCCTTTTGGGGGCATATTAATTTTTTTTCCAGAGAAAAGCACAACCATTAATATTTGCTCAACAAATACAGTCAAAACAAAGTATAGGGTAACCCCCAAATAAAACCACGTTTGTTCGGTCTCATGACCATTGTGGTATTTTTTGGTGCTGGCATTAAATGGATCCTCTTTCCATTATTTTGAATATATATCTGGTCATACCTACAAACATTCTTATAATATGAATATTGGATATTTGAATGTTATGGAATTGGGAACATTTTTGAGCTTTTAGACTGAAAAAATCATAATGAAATTCATGATTCTTTAAATAAGCAGGTGAGGGGAAAAGGTATAATTACTTGATAGCTTCATTTGCCTTTTTTTGTTACAGAAACTATTATAATTCATATAATTGTATAAAATTTTTACTAAAATAATTTTCTGGCCTGTTGGTTAAATTTCTTTTCAGGTATATTTGTTGAATCAGTCATAGTGAGCAAAAATTGGTTACAGTGATAGAATGTTCGATATAGTATTACCTCAGCATTTTTCTTGGTAATGTGGGTTTAATGTTCATTCTCACAAAGTCCCTTAGATCATGCTTTATTTTTTAGTAATTATACTTTTGGGTTTTTGTGATTCTTATGTGCTTATGGAATATAATAATATGACCTTCTATTTTATAAAAATAGACTGAATTATTTCTGAAAGAAGTGTAACAGTCAGCAAAGTTGCAGCAGGAGAGACTTTCACATGACTGATAGATTATTAAAGTGTTCAGTGAACTTTGGTTTAGAGACAATATCTGTTTTACATTAATCTTTGTTAGGTACATGATGTTGTGACAATTCAAATTCAGTTGACTTTCTGACCTTAGAACAAAGGAATCCTATTTACTAATTTTTTTCGATACTGTGGCATAGTCCTAGAGCTTGTTGAAAAGACAACAAAGGAGTATGTATAGCATTTTATTTTGTTTTTTTAGAGAAAGCCTGACTTTACAGAATTGAAAACGCATATGGAGGAACTTTGGCTATTATGGAAATCAAAATAGTAGTTGTTCTGGGCCTCCCCATTGGCGCAGCGGTTGAGCGCTGGGTTGCGAAGCTGCCTGTAGCCTCTGCGGCGCCGGTTCGATCCCCGGCTGCTTCCCGGCCACCAGAGGAGGGTCCCACATGGCGCGCAGACCTCTCCTGCCGCCCACTGCTCCCCTCAGCAGTGTCCTTCGGTCCTTCTGCCTGCTCTGCTCCCCGCTCTGGCTCGGGTGAATTCTCTCACCCTCCCGCGCTTCTGACTGTGCCCCGTGCTTGTATTAAAAAATAAATAAATAAATAAATCTTTTAAAAAAAAAAGCAACTCTTCGTGACCTTGGATCAAGCAAAGTTTAAAAAAAAAAAAACAAAAAACAAAATAGTAGTTGTTCTATTGGCAGAATTTTCAGCCACGAATGTAATAGTTGTTTTAATACTTGTGTTGAAATTTCCTAATTCCACACTTTTAAATATATCATTTTTTTCACAAATTGCATTGAGAGTAGATGAGAAAAATATATGTAATTTCTAAAGAAAGATTTATTGTGAGATAAAAGTAATTCTCAATAATCAAGTGAAATGATGTAAATTAAACACAGGGCTAAATATTGGTAACTCTTCATTTATTTATTATTATTATTTTTTAAAGATTTATTTATTTATGCAAGAGCTGGGGTACAGGCCAGAGATGCGGGGATGAGAGGATTCACCAGAGACAGAGTGGGAAACAGAACTGACAGATCCACTGAAATACACTGCTGAGGGGAGCAGTGGGCGAGACAGGTGAGGTCTACTGCGCCATGTGGGCTGCTCCCTGGTTGGCCAGGAATCAAACTTGTGCTGCAGAGGCTGCGGATTGCTTCATAGTGTGGTGCTTAACCCCTTGCGCCACCAGTTAGGCCCTTCAGTCATTTTTAATAAGAAATTATTTTAGGGTCTTTGAGTGTGTAGTGTGTCTTTTTAAAATTAAAACTGTTCCGGGGGCCTCCTTGGTGGCGCAAGGGGTTAAGATGCAACCTATGAGGCAGTCGGCAGCCTCTGCAGCACAAGTTTGATCCCCTGCGGGCCACAGAGCAACCCACAGCAGACCTCTCCTGACTCGCCCATTGCTCCCCTCAGCAGTGTACTTCGGTCAGTCTGCCTTTTCTGTTCCCCGCTCTGTCTCTGGTGACTTCTCTCACTCCCCACACCTTTGGCCTGTACCCCAGCTCTTGTATGCATACATAAATAAATCTTTAAAAGAAAAAAAAATTAAAACTGGGGAGGCCCAAAACTGTCCTAATTTATGTAATTACTTACTCTTAGGACTTCAGTATTTACTTCCCAATTGTGATTCAGTTTGTTTTTGAATGAGTTGGGAGGGATTATGATTAATCTCATTAAACTGAGGATTCAAAAAGAATTATTTCTAAAAATAGTTTTTTTAAAAATATGACATACTCCTTTCCTGGTGGCACAGGGTTAAAGACAGCGCTATCAAGCTTTCTCCAGCCACAGCAGCACAAGTTCGAGCCCCCTCGGCAGTGTATTTCAGTAGATCTGCCTATTCTGCTCCCCACTCTGTCTGGTGAATCCTCTCATCCCTCATACCTCTGACTTATACCCCAGTTCTTGTATGCATAAATAAATAAATCTTTAAAAATAAATAAATTTTATTTTTAATTGAGATAATATTAGGATATCCTCATCAACTATTGCCACCATTGTGCTACTTTCCCTCTGTGTTCTTACCCTAAATGCTGGAGGGAGGGCAGAAATGTATGTAGGAAGGAATTTTAAGTAGAAGGAACTAGATATAAAGCTTTATTTTTTTTAAGATTTTTTTATTTTTATACAAGAACTGGGGTACATACAGGTCAGAGGCACAGGAGGGTGAGAGGATTCACCAGAGACAGAACAGACAGATGGACCAACCGCGGGACTGAAGGCATTGCTGAGGGGAGCAGCGGGTGAGACAGGAGAGGTCTGCCGCACCATGTGGGAATCTCCCTGGCTGGCTGGGAATCGAACCCGTACTGCAGAGGCTGCAGACAGCTTCACAACACTGCACTCAACCCCCTGCGCCACTGGGAAGGCCTCAATATAAAGCTTTAATTGTAAAAGAAAGTAATGTGTTTGAAAAATGATGAGCATGCATGTGAAAGGGAACCATAAGAGGGATGGGAGTTAGAGTAGAAATTTAGCTTCAACCAGATTATCAAGGGTCTGTCTTTTTAAGGAATTTGGGCTTTATCTTATAAACTAAGTAGCACAAAATTTATTATTTATGGCGAAGCAGATGGGTAAGGCAAATGAGTGATCTGGACTGGGTAAGGACTGTAGTAAAACGGAAATCACAAATCTCACATACCCTCTCTTACCCAAGTATCCTTACCTCTGCTCCAACTGAGTTTTACTGTGTAGAAATTTGGGCCCTGTGTTGCTGAATTTTCTAATTTTTAAGCGAAATTGGATATATTTTATGTGAGTCCTCCTATTTTCAAACATAGTTAAAAAAAGTGTGTGTGTTTGTGTAAACATCCATCTTTATTCTTTATTCAACCCATGGTTATCAGTGTATTGCCTCTGCTATAGTTAGCTGGGAAGCTATAATACAGGCTTTTAATAACAAGGGTAATGACATGGCAGATTTGATTTTGAGATAGATCATTCTCAGTGTGGAAATTGGATTGGTGAAAGTAAAGAATGAATGTAGGATGGCTGTTGTAATAGAAAAAGTGAGAGAAAAGGTATAGTTAATTTAAGACAGTGGCATTAGGGTTGGAAGTGGGTGTGGGAGATGCATTGAAGAGATAATTTCAGTGTCGTGCCTCTCAAAATTTTCACTTTCATGTACCATTGTGGATTTACTCTTTGGAAAGATTCATGTCTTGCAAGCAATCTATAATTGTTTTATTTATTTATATATATATGTATATTTTACATCATTGTTTATTTTTAAACAATGTTTACTTCCCCCCCCCCGCACTTCATCAGTGGACCTGTGCACCATCACCATAGTCATGTGAAAAAATGTTCAGCAATCTATAATGATTAATAATCATGTTACCATAGAAAGTTAATTATTAATTGTCAAGTTCCTATAAGCACAAGGTGCATATAGCTACATACCACATTGAGGTAATGCAAATCTAGTTCATGTGATAAAACAAACAAACAATGAAGAACCCTGAAGTTATAAGTTTGCTTTTTCAGTTAGTAATCTATAGTTGGGAAAAGTGAATGTGTACAAGTCTTAATTACTAGCCAAAAATGGGGAAAATTAATCACCCAAAAGTTTGACAGTCCATAATATACTTTTGAATGAGGAGAATACACATTTTTCTAGTCAATTCATTATAGCCTTAACATTTTATTCTCAGTAACTCTTTACACTGATAAAAAGTACTGAGACTTCCCAAAGAGCATTTGTTTATATGGGTCATATCTATTAATATTTGCCACGTAAAGGGCCTCCCTGGTGGCGCAGCGGTTGAGCGCTGGGTTGCGAAGCTGCCTGCAGCCTCTGCAATGCCAGTTCGATCCCCTGCTGCCCGGTGAGGATCCCACATGGCGCGCAGACCTCTCCTGCTGCCCGCTGCTCCCCTCAGCAGTGTGTTTCGTTCAGTCTGCCTGCTCTGCTCTGCTCTCCGCTGCTCTGACTCTGGTGAATTCTCTCACCCTCCTGCGCTTCTGACTATACCCAGTGCTTGTATAAATAAATAAATAAATAAATCTTAGAATTAAAAAAAATATATATTTGCCACGTAAGAAATTAAATTTTTGATGAAGGACCTGTTTTGGAAAGTAGATCTCTCTGAGAAAGTGGCATTTAAGTGGAGATCTGAATAATGCAAAATCTGTCATTGTTTTCCAGTCATCTTGATAAATGAATCATTATTTTACTTTTATTACCTCTCCAAATCAGAAGATGTGAAGCCCAGACTAGGCACAGATACTTAAAAAAATTTTTGACTAATATACTTTAACAACAACTAATATTTACTTATCATATACTCTGCTAAAAGTATTCTGTGGTTTGATTTTATAGGCTTATCTCCTATTTAATCCTTATAACAGATAGTAAATAAATAGTAATGTTCCCATTTTAGAAATGGGAATAAAATGAAGTGAAAGTTTGAAGAGTTAACTAACTTAACTAATAAATTAAAAGATTAGAATATGGATCCAGACCTGAAATTTTTTATGGCAACTATATAGGAGCAGAAAACAATACAATTAGTTCTGAATTATATAATAACTGATATATATAATTGTTATGTATACTAATTTATGGTAAGTTATTAGTGTAACTTGTACTTATAGTAGTATTAACTGTTTATGTTACTCCCAAAAAATGCTTTTGTGTCCAACCTATTTTTATGTGAATTTCTATGAGAGACAATGTAAGTCTGTCCATAGATAGGATTCAGTAAATTATATTTGCAATAGCATGTCATTTAAATTTCTTGCATACTATAGCAGATGACTGTTAGCATAACACAATTGAATTTTTCACCTTTCTTCCGTTTCATCTTTAGATGAATTTTATTTAATTTGACTACTTTTTCATTCAGCATTATTTTGAATATGTTACCGAACTAGAATAAAAGGAAGGAACATTAATCTTCCCAGGAGTCCTAATTTTTTGTGGTCTTCAAGATTACAATGATTTTTACCATTGTGGAAATTCAAATTTTTATAGATTTTTACAATGTGAGAATTGCAGTTAAGCTACTTAAGGTAGTAACTGCCATATTATCATAGCACTAAAATCAGAAAAGAACAGAACTAACATTACTAAAAATCCTTTATCTGCCATATACATGCCCAAAATCCATTGTTTAAATTTCTATTTTATAGATGGGGGAAAAATGTCCCCTAAGTTAAATAGCTCACTCAAATTACCACAACGAGTTAGAGATAGAGCTAGGAGTCAAATCCAAGTCTATTTGATTTCAAAGAGAATTTCTGTAACATCACTTGAAAACTGTAGTCAATTCATTTAATAGATACTTAATACTTGGGAGGTAATATTTGTCAAACATGTGTTTAACAAAAGATTGGTATCTAAGATACAGCAAGAACCCCTACTCCTCAATAACAAGACTGGTAATCCAATATAATATGAACAAAGGTTGTCAGCAGACACATCACAAAAAATTATATACAAATGATTATATACAAATGATTATATACATAAAAAAGTACTCAGCATCATTAATCATCAGGGGAATGTAAATTAAAACCACAGTGAGATATTACTACATTCCCAGCAGAATGGGTAGAAATTTTAAATGTTGACAAGGATGTGGAGCAATAAGAAGTCTCAGTTATCTTTGGGAATGGTCTATACATTCATCTACTCTGTAATCTAGAAATTCCATTCACCATTTATTAGAGATAACAAAAACATTAGCACATTTTGACAATGTCAGCAAAAAACCTGTACAAGCATGTTTACAGCAGCTTTAGTGGTAATAGTCCCATATTGGAAACAGCCTAGTTTTATATAATAGGAGGATGGCTAAACACTGTTACATTCACACTTTAGACCACTGCTCAGCAATAAAAAGAAACAAACCACTGATGCATATAACAACATGAATATACCTCAAAAACATGCTGAATGAAAAAGCCTCACTGAAAGAGTATATATTGTTTGATTTCATTATAGAAAGTTCTAGAATAAGCAAAATTGATGAGTGGTTTTTGAAAATCAGAATTGTGGTTGTCTCTCGAGGGGACCAACTGGTAAGGTGCATGAGAAAACTTTATAGGGTAATGGTAAGATTTTATATTTTGATTTTTTTTAATTTCATTTTTGGGTTGTTCATTGCAAATGCATGTAAGTACAATTGATTTTTGTAGTATATTGCTCTTGTAACCCTGCTGAATTTATCTGAATCTATTATCTCTAATAGTTTTTGTATAGATTCCTTAGGATTTTCTATATATAAAATAATGCTGTCTATGAATATAGTAGTTTTACTTCTTCCTTTTATTTTTTTCTTTGCCTAATTACACTTACTCAGTTATCTTTGCAGTTTGTTCATACTTTACCCAACCTTAATGTAATTAACTTTCTTTCACAGTCATATCTCCTTATATCATTAAACTCAACAGGGTCTAAGGTTATATTACTTTATTCATCTTTTCTGCCAAAGTTTTCCTACCAAGTCCTCTATCTTGGTAGTGACATCACATCCTACTAATTTTTCAGTCAGGAAGCTTAGAATTATCCTTGACTCCTCCATTTTCCGTATGCATCATACCTAACCTACCGGTAACTCCTGATGGCTTTATTCCCTAAATGTCTCTTGAATTAGTCAAAAACTTATCTACTGTGCTATCACTACTCTTGGTCAAACAACCATCATCTCTAGCCTAGAATTACTTTACTTGCCTACCTGGTTCCCCCAGAAGCTGCTCTTGCTTTTCCCTTATCTATTCTTTACCTTTCTGTCAGAGTGATCTTTCTGAAAAGAGAACTGTAATCATGTCACTGCCCTACTTAAAACCTTCTAATGGTCCTGTTCCAGTTCAGCATGGCTTGAGTGCCCGTCCGTTTGCTTTCCATTGCTCTTGTATAAAGATGAAGATGTGGTCTCCAAGCCCTTGCAAGATATGGCCTCTTCCCACCTTCCCAGTGTTATATGGGTTTTCTTTCACTTTGTTGACCTAAACACCTATTGAATTTTTAAGTACCAAGTGGGCCAGGGGTCATACTTTACAGTCTGTGTACATTATGTATGCTCATATACATGGTGGGTAACAATAAATATTAGTTAAGTAAATAACAAATCTGTGCCAAGATACAGATAGATAAATTCATTATAGTAATTGAGATAATGGATTCATGTCTGCATGTCAAAACTTACGTAAAACTTAGTATATGTCAAATGTAACAAATTCTGTACTTAAATAGATACTATATTTTATGTCAATTTTTTTCTCAATAAAGCTGCTAAACAAATAACTATGTTCCTTTCTAGGGTCTTGGCTTTATTTTAGCTAGAATCTTTATTTGCTCTTTTTTTTTAAGATTTATTTATTTATGCATACAAGAGCAGGGGTATAGGCCAGAGATGCGGGGGCTGAGTGGATTCACCAGAGACAGAGTGGGGAACAGAACAGGCAGATTGACTGAAATACACTGTTGAGGAGAGCAGCGGGAGAGTCAGGAGAGGTCTGCTGCACCATGTGGATTGCTCCCTGGCCAGCCGGGGATCAAACTTGTGCTGGCGAGGTTGTGGATTGCTTCATAGTGCGGTGCTCAACTCCTTGCACCACCAGGGAGGCCCATTTATTTGCTCTTCTTTACTCACCTAATTCCTACTTATACTTCATTCTCAACATGAAAATGAAGCCCATCTCTTATTTCTCTAAATTAAAACCAATCTAAGTCCTTATAATGCTATATTTAGCAGAAAGATCAATATTATCCTTTCCCATGTAATGTCTGAAATATGGGCATTTTCCTTTCCTTTACAGTTTTTGAAAACTTTAAAGGGTTTGTTCCTTTAAAACAGAAGGTGTATCTAATTTCCACTTTTAAGCAGAGAGGAATCCTGGTGACTCTCAGGCTATTACTGTTCTTTGTGGCCAGGAAGTATAGATGTCAGATACTCACCTCCATCATCTGCTAATGCTGGTTCCTATATAGCAATATTATTTGCTCACCCAACTTTTGGCAACGGCCATAAGCTTCTTTCAAATGAGGATGATTCCATGGACAAATTTTCTCTTAGTGCTCTAGTTGGCCCAAGGTGTCTTCTGTTTTTGGTTACCAATTTTCATTCTCTTCCATTCCCTACTGTCACAGAAGAATTGTGGCTAGCTGAGTTTGGGTATCCTCTCATTGCAGACCCCACAGTCAATGTCTCTTTGTAAGAACTCCCCCAAATTTAAGCAAAGTTTTCAAATGCTGATGTGCATAACATATGTTGGGCTGTTACTGATGTTTTTCTTTTCTTTTTCTGTATCTTGGGCTATTGAGATTACATATTACTGGGTCTCCAACTCCAGAGATTCTTATAGACTAGATCTGATATGAAACCTAGAAACCTACAAATTTTAATAAATGCCTGAGGATTTTGAGACAGATGGTCTGAAGACCACCTTTGGGAAATAACAGAGTAAGCTCTCTCACACTCTTGTACTTTATGCCATATAATAAAGAACTGCTTGTCCTTGACCTACCCCACTTCTCCCCTCCACTCCTCTGGTCTTCCTCATGCTTTGCACATATATGCATTTGTTTATCCTTTTGGACACTACCCTCCCATCTGTGTGCATGTGTATGTATGTGTGTTTGGGGGAAAGGGAGTAGCAGTGTCACCCCTCTGGCATACCTTTCTATAAACTTTAAAACTGTGTTCAGTTATTCTCTGCAACTCTCCCAGATAGGAAAAAAAAAAAAAAGATTCTTGTACTACTTCTTAGATATTGTAAGTACCAGTATGAATTTACATTAGATTAAAAATTCTTTGAGGGAAAGAACAGTGTACAGTGGGGAACAAACGACAGTGGGTTCTTATCTGTTTTGGGAAATAAGACAGAGCCTGGATTAAATGATATTTAACTTGGGATCTGAAGTTTGAATAAGAGCTAGCCAGATTAATAGGTATCAGGAAGGTATCTCAAGTGCATAGAAGAGTGTATATGAAGTCCTGGAGGCTAGAGAGTAACAGATTTGAGACTGAAAGAAATTTAGCAAAGTTAGAGTTTGGCTAGGGTTAGATTAAAGAATGCCTTGGAAGAGTCTTAAGCCAATTAGAAACCTAGCTATGTAATTTGGGTAAAAGTGGAGGCAAGGAGAGAGTGGGTTTTGAAAAACTATAGCTGTTAGAAAATAATGTTGATCTGAGATAGTGGTACCTATGAAAAAAGTGTTTGGATTCTAAACATGTATAGAAAGTTGTCAACATGACTTAGTGATTGTTTAGATCTTGAGAAGGCAGCAATTGGAGACAAGGATGCTGCCAGGTTTCAGGCCGTGTGATAGTGCTATGACCCAGGTAAGAGGACTGGAGAAGAGGAAGGCATGTTTTTGTATTGTTGAGGGCTGTGTTGGGTAGGAAAATTGTTGAGTTCAGTATTCAGCATGTTGAATGAAATGTCTATGAAACACCCAGGTATAGATAGTAAGTTGAGTTTTAAAGAAAGAAGAGGTGTGATTTTGTTGAGAATGGGGGAGCAAGCTGATGAAGAAAACATAGTAATAATGCCTGACAATAAAATTGGTGAACTTGAATTTTCAATAGTACCAGTCAGCCTAATTGTGTGGTCTTTATTTAAGTGTCTGTCAGTTGAGTTGCAGGTATAGAGAAATTGGATAGTTTTAGGATTAAGGTTTTGCCAGGTAGTTGTCAAATAAAGATAGTTAAGTAACAAGTTTTAGGATATTGACAAGAGAGTAATTAAAATAATGGACCAAGGAACCTTAGCTGGGTGATAATGATAATTTCACTTAATTATTATTTATTAAGCAATTACTATGTACCAGACATCCAGGAGAGGAGTAAAGAATACATAGAGGGAATTGATGGACAAGTTAATGGATTGGAAATTCAGTTGATGTGGAAGAACAATTATAATGGAAGATTGAGTGAACACCTAAGAATGAAAGGAGTTAGAAGAGAGTGGAATTTATGATTTAGTGATTTCAGAAATAGAGCAATTTAGGACAATGATAAGATCTAAAGTATGACTAAGGGAGTGTGTAGCTGAAATGATTCATAGAATAAGACCACTGGTAATATGAAAATTAAAGAATTTAGAGGCAGGTTTTCAATTTGCTTAACACATGGGTGGTGGAGACACTCAACATGATGACACTGACTTCTAGTAGAATGTAGAATGGAAAGTTGTGGGTCAGTATCAAATTTTTCAGTGGATAAAGTGAAGAGACCAATCAATGGATAAGATCAACAGTTTTCTGTGTGAGCTTGAGTAAATTGGTATAAAATGAGAATAATAGCAGTATATATTTTTTATCTATAGGGATAGAAATGTCACAGCATATATAAATAAATTTTAACTTTGTTTTGAAATAATTAAAATATATAGCAAAGTTATAAGAATAATAAAGAAATGAAAACACAAGTTGAGAGGATGTAGAGCAACTAGACCTTTCTCTCATATATTGCTGTTGGTACAACCACTTTGAAAAATCATCTGTTTCTTATAAAACTACATATACACCTCCTTTTGACCCAGCTCTTCTATTCCTTCTATTTGCCAAGAGAAATGAAAACATGTCTACAAAAAACCTTGTATATGAACTTTAATAACTTTATTCTTAAAAGCACAGAGCTGGATGAAATAGCAATAGGAGAATAACTAAAATTATGATATTTATATAATGCATTGACTGCCTCATACCAAAAGGACCAAACTCCTGATGTATACAATAATATGGACAAATCTCAAAGACAGTATGCTAAGTGAAAGAAATTTTACTCAGAAGAAGATATGCAATATGGTTCCATTCACATGAAATTCTAAAACAGACAAAGCTAACCTATGGCAAAAAGGGAAAAATTAGACTAATGATTATCACTGTAGCAGTGGAAAGTAGCATGAGGGAACATTCTGAGATGTGATTATATTACCCCTCTGAAATACTGTTGGGTGGTTTATTCTTTTTTATTTTTTCCAAACAGTTTTTTTTATTAATTAATTTATTTATACAAGTACGGGTACAGTCAGAAGTATATTTATATTTATACAAGTACGGGTACAGGGAGGGTGAGAGAATTCACCAGAGTCAGAGCAGGGAACAGAACAGGCAGACCGACGAAATATACTGCTGAGGGGAGCAGCGGGCGGCAGAAGAAGTCTGTACGCCATGTGGGCCCCTCGCCTGCGGCTGGGAATCGAACCGGCGCTGCAGAGGCTGCAGGCAGCTTAGCAGCCCAGCACTCAACTGCTGTGCCACCAGGGGAGGCCCGGTTTATTCTGATTAGCTTTTAAATTTATAGTTCCTCCCCCATGTTTGTTGATTTTTTTTTTTTTTTTTTTAGTATATGCACCATCATTAACCTGTTGTGTAGGGCCTCCCTGGTGGCACAGTGGGTTGAGTGCAGTGCTGTGAAGCTGTCCGCAGCCTCTGCAGCACAGGTTCAATTCCTGGCTGGCAAGAGAAATACCCACATTGGGTGGCAGACCTCTCCTGCCGCACCTGCTGTTCCCCTCAGCAAATGTTTTTGGTCTGGTCCGTCTGCCTGTTCTGCTCCCCGCTCTGCCTCTGGTGAATTCTCTCACGCTCCTGTGCCTCTGGTCTGTACCCCAGTTCTTGTATAAATAACATGAATCTTTTTTTAAAAAACAACATGTTGTGTAGTCAAAACTATACAAAATGATATACTTTGAGAGGTGTTACTCTGTTCCTTTCACCCCATCCCACTACTATTGTAAATAAGCAATTTCACTGGTTTGTGGTTTATTCTTCCTGTTTCTTTTGCAAAAATAAGCAGACATTTATGTTTTTATTTCCCAATTCTTTCCTACAAGAAAATGGCATACTTTATATAGTCTTATGCAGTTTGCTTTTTCATGTAACATGTCTTAGAAAATCACTCCATGTAAGTTAATAGATATTTTTAAATATAGCTTCATAGTATCTAATGTGTGTGTACACATATATGTGTATGTATGTATACATAATATAGTACTACAGTTTATTTAATCTCCTATGTTTGAGTATTTAGGTAGTTTATACTATTTTGCTATAATGAATAACCTATGCATGATTATGTAGGTATTGCAGAATAAATTCTTGTAAGTAGGATTACTGAGTAAAATAATAAAACTGCCTGTGCAGCTTTGTTAAACAGTGCCAGATTCCCCTCCAAAAGGGTTACACAAGTTTACATTCCAAGGAACAATTTATGAGTGCTTATTTCAACATTGACTGACCAAGAGAATGAGTTGTCATACTTCTTAATTTTTGTCAAGTCTGATGAAGTGAGGAAATGATAGAATATTTTTACTTTACATTTTTAAAATTTTGAGTGAAGTTAACATCTTTTTGTATGTTTAAAGGCCATTTGAAAATTGAATGCATGTGGTGGTGCAGCGGGTTGAGCACAGCGCTGTGAAGCTGTCTGCACCCTCTGCAGTGCAGGTTCTATTCCCGGCTGGCCAGGGAGAAACCCACATGGCACTGTAGACCTCTCCTGCCTCGCCCACTGCTCCCCCCGGCAATGTATTTCAGTCCGTCTGCCTGTTCTGTTCCCAACTCTGTCTCTGGTGAATCCTCTCACCCTCCCTGGCCTGTACCCCAGTTCTTGTATAAAAATAAATAAATCTTGAAAAAAAAAAGAAAGAAAATTGAATGCAGTTTTAGATCTTTCTTTGTAGTTTATCCCTTCGTGCCTTTCCCCCATTTTTCCTTGTTATTTAAATGAAGTTGTGAGGGTTTTTTGCTTCAAATTTCAGGGTGTTTTTTTTTTTTTAATATCTAATGGGACCTGCAGATTTTGTTGTCTTCCCCCTTGATTTTTCAAAAGTCCTCTATCAAGTTGTCACTTGTCTTTTGACTTTAGAGTGTTTTGGGTATGCAGAATTTTTTCATTTTTATGTAGTCAAATTTAACTTTTATTTTCTCCTTTTCAAAGAGCCAGGAGTTTAATTTATTAATTTCACTAATTTCTATTCTCTATTTCATTAATTAATGCTTTCACCTTTATTGTTTCCTTGCTAAGTTTACTTTTACTTTTTGTTCTTTATTCTAGCTTGGAATAAGTCAATTTTCATTATCTTATTTTGATTGGCATAGGTACTTAGTGCTATTCTTTTCTTTTTTCTTTGCTCACTGCTTCAAATGGATTCCATAAATGGATTCTGATGTGTTGTGTTTTTGTTATTATATTTCAGAAATTCTATCATTTCTATTTCACTCAGTTATTTAACCAGCCTTTTTATTTTTTTATTATTTTTTTAAACTTATTTTTTATTTTTATTTATTTATTTATTTATTTGTTCATTCATTTATTTATTTAATTTATTTATACAAGCACTGGGGTACAGTCAGAAGCGTGGGAGGGTGAGAGAATTCACCAGAGCGGGGAGCAGAACAGGCAGAAGGACCGAAGTACACTGCTGTGGGGAGAAGCGGGCGGCAGGAGAGGTCTGCGTGCCATGTGGGACCCTCCTCCGGTGTCCGGGGAGCAGCCGGGGATCGAACTGGCGCTGCAGAGGCTGCGGGCAGCTTCATAACCCGCGCTCAACCGCTGCGCCACCAGCGAGTCCCCAGCCTTTTTATTTTTTAAGTCAAGAATCTTTTAGTTCTTTAGTTTTGTGGCTTTATAATCTGAGCATGTTGTTTTGATATTACTACATTATAGAATTTACTTATATTTTCAGTTTTCTCCTATTCTTAGAGGATAGTGCCTTGTTTATATCTATATCTCCATAAGATAGGAGAATAACTAAAATTATGACAGCTTCCCAAAAGGATTTTCTGTACCCATTAAATTATTACTCCCCATTTCCTAAAAAGCTCTGGTTTGCTTTCTTTCTGTGGACTTGCTTATTCTGGATATTTCGTATAAATTGAATCATATGGTTTGTTACCTTTTGTGTCTGGTTGGCTTTTTTCCTTAATGTTATCAAGGTTCATCCAACTTGAAGAATGTGTCAGTACTTCACTTCTTTTTATGACTGAATAATATTCCATTGTATAGATATACCACGATTTGTTTATTAATCTATCATTTGATGATGGATACAAAGTGGGTAGACATTTGGGTAGACATTTGTTTTTACTTCTCTTAAAAGAATATTAAAGAATGCTGGATCATATGGTTATATTGTGTTCCACTCTTTAAGGAACTACCATATTGTTTTCGATAGTGGCTACACCATTTTATATTCCACCAGACATGTACAAGGGTTCCTATTTTTTCACATCCTCACCAATACTTGCTGTTTCCTTTTTTTTTTTTTAAATTTTAGCCATTGTAGTGGGATTCTCACTGTAGTTTTGATTTACGTTTTCCTAATGATCATTGATGTTTAATATCTTCTCATGAGCTTGTTGGCCATTTGTATATCTTTACAGCATCTTTTCTGTGGTAATCCAAAAGTTATGTCATTAACTTGTTTTTTAGAATGGACAAACCTTTGTTAAGAATTTGATAAACTTCGAAACTTTTTTATTACAAAGATATATGTCACTTTTCAATGTATTTTAATATTTAACTGTTTATGTTCAGTACTCCCACATAGACCCGCTGGTTGATGAGCCTGTTATAAATAAATGAAAGCAAGTTTTTTTTTTTAAGATTTATCTATTTATACAAGAACTGGGGTACAGTCAGAGGTGTGGGAGAGTGAGAGAATTCACCAGAGACAGAGTGGGAGCAGAACAGGCAGGCGGACCGAAGACACTGCTGAGGGGATCAGCAGGTGCGACAGGAGCAGGAGAGGTCTGCTGTGCCATGTGGGTTTCTCCCTGGCCAGCTGGGAATTGAACCCGTGCTGCAGAGGCCGTGGACAGCTTCTGTAGTGAGGTGTTCAACCCGCTGTGCCACAGGGAGCCCCTGAAAGCAAGTTTTAACTCATGTAATACTGTTATATGTGTCCTTTCAGTCTTAAATCCTTGTTTAAGTAGGTTACCTTATGTATTTTGTGAGGAAGGTTTTATAGGATTAAGAGAAGGTTTTAAAAGATAATTAGTCTCGTATATAGATTTTACAGTCTTAATATCAATATCACATGTGTCAATATGTGAAATTACTTTCACTTATAAATCATAATTATCAATGATATGTTTTTGTATGGTTTATGTAAGCATATTCATTCTGAAAAGATTTATGCTGAATGTAATTTCGCTTGATGACCTTTATCATTAAGTGTGATAAAATAGTATTAATTTTCAGTTACTACTTACAGATTATTGTGTTTCTAACAATTACATATTTTAAAGAGTTATTTTCTTTTTGTCATTCCCCTTGGCAGCTTGTGGTTTTGTGGTATGTTGATGAAAACTGAAGGGAGGAAAAAAATTAGTATAAATATTATAGGATGGGTATTTAAATATTATAAGAAAAGGTGTCTATTTCGTGTATTATAAAAGAGTTCAGTGTCTACCTTTGAGAAACAAGGGGGCCACTGAACATTTGCTATCCAAGGGAGGCTATCACTGTGTATAGCTTTGTCTATTCCTTTTAGAGAAACTTCATGATGCTCTAGGATATGCAGTTAGCAGAGCTTTGGATCTCACAAAAGCCTGAATACATCTTTGATTGGTTATATATTAAAGGAAATAGCCACAGCATGGTGCCAGACAAGTGTAGAGCCCAACCAATTTGATCCTTAAGCAGGGAGAAGAAGTCTATTCATCATTAAGAGGTTAGATTGTAAAATGTTGTAATTATTTCAGCCTAAATTGGTTTAAAGCTATTTTTTTTTCAATAAAACTTCTCTTGAAATTGTGAGGCAAGAAGACAGTTTTCATTTTGACGACCTTTCCTGCATTGTGTTTTTCTTCAAGTCCTCCCACCCTACTCTGTGGCCTACTCTATTTGCTGTTCAAATCTGAATCATAATGTGCATCTGGAGGGATCCTGAATCATGTGACTGACTGAAGTGTCTCTTGTCATTTATTAACATTCTTTGAATAACTAATTTTGACATATTTGGTTATATCATGAAGAAACTTGCTCCTGCTCTTGACTGTTTCAGAGGTGGGTGCATATGTAAAATTTTTTCCCTTTTTCATCTATGCATAGTTTTTTAGTCTTTGTTTTTTAATTATAAAATGAAACAAAGAATTATGGTCACATTGGGCCTTCACAGGGATCCTTTTACTTGAAGGACCACTCCTATAATGAATGATTTTTATTCAAGTGAATATTCATATACTTCTCTGACTCTAATTTGTATGAAATGACAGCCTGCAGACCATTTTGTTTGATTACAGTCCCTTCACCTTCATTATCTTTTATGTCTATTTAAACTCTGGACTTGCCATATCCATCTTGACCCTCCCCCACATCACTCTGTTTGTATTTTCTTTCACTGCAATTTTCCTCTTTTCTGTTCTGTGGGCATTCACAGATTGTTTTTGGAGTTCATTAAAAAGGGAGTGTGTTGTCTGGGTGGAAAATTACATTTGCATGCTTGAGAGAGGCCTAAGGGTTTTTGTGGGATTTGGCAAGATTCCTGGCTTGGGTGTTGGAGAGGAGGGAATATTAAGAAAAGGGGGTAATAAGAAGGGACTTTTGGAAAGGAGAAAAGTAAGAGTTGCTGAGATGATTTCTTCTGTCCCATATTTTTTTTTCCATATTATATACATCTAGCTGATTTCCTTTTTCTTTTTTATGCATGTATAAACCACTTGACTAACAATGGAACAGATCAGAGGCCTTTCTTGGAAATGTTTTTGAATGCTTGATAGAATTCTGCAAAGCAGATACCTTTCCTGTGATGGTAATTGTACATTTACTAGTGAAGTTGACAAGTCAAAGTATATATATTTGTGTGTATGTGTGAATTTCCATTTCTTTGTAGCATTTTGAGGTGGTTTATATAGGAAAATTGTTTCTTAAATTAATAGTCATATTTTGTCTAAGCTGGTATCTATGTTGAAGTTTAGATATGTTTTGAATTAGGATTTCCCATTTTCAAAATTTAGGTTTTAGGTATAATATTTAACGCTTTTGAAGTTGATAATGTTCATCTTTATTATTAAAGTTGGTGTCATTTGTTATCCAGAACTTGTCATTGGTGCCCATTGGAACAAAGGAAAAATATAGAACATTTATAATAAAAGCACTATATTTTATAGCAGTGAGAACTCAGAATAATTTGTTTAGGTTTGTGGTAAATACCAGCAGTGTGTGTGTGGATGATGGAGGACCAAGGATGAACATTTGGTGGGTTAGGAGTAGGAAGGGAAGTCAGGGAGTTATTTTGTGCTGTGTTGGCTGTTTATAGGAAAGTATATTGACTTATCATAGAGCTGGCCAATAGAGTAAAATTCTTTTTTAAAAAGCTTGACTGACTTATTACACACTGTAACAAATATTTTTAATTGAATATTGACTGTGCTCCATATACTATCTTAGAACTACAAAGATGAATAAGTAATAGCTGTCCTCAAGGTGCTTATAGTTAGTATGAATATGTATATTTGCAATTGTGTATGTATGATATCCATAAAGTATAGGAAGACAGAAACATGTATATATTTAAGATTGCAGAAGTCCTTGAAGACAGGTATATTTGCCTTTATTTCCTGGTATTGCTAATATATGGTGTGTGTTTATGTGAAAAAAAAAGTTTTAAGTGCTGGAAAGAAGCAGTATGAAAAATTACTTCGACTAGATCATCAATTTTCATCTGTTATTGGATATTTCATTAGTATGTAAACATATTTTCACTTCTTGCCTCTTTAAAAAATATTCTCTTTACTAACTTCTATCAGCTCTTTCTTTATTGTCCTCTGTAGTAAAACTTCAAGAGCTTTCTCTATACATTAAAACCATGTTCTCTCTTCCCATTCTTCTAAACCTATTTCAGCCAGTGTTTACCATAATATTCCAAATCTTCTCAGTCACCAATGACTTCTGCATTGCTACTTCCCAGTCTTTGTCTAAGTTAACTATCACTGCTGTTTGATACAGTTGATCACTTTCTCATCCTTGATTCATTTTCTTCATAAGGCTCCTAGGATAGCACACTCTTAGTTTTTTCTCCTATCTCAAGGTGCCTCCTTCACAGTCTATTTTATTCATTCTTCCTCTTCTCTTTTTTTCTCTCAACATAAAAAGCACATTATAAAAAATCACATGGTAAAAATTTGTGTTTTCTTTTGATATACAATTCTATGAATTTTAACACATGTACAAATTTATGTAATTAAGATACAGAACAATTCTGTCAGCCCAAAACACTCCCTCATGTCATTACAAAGTCACACTTCTAACACTTGGAAACCACTCATCAGTTCTGCAGCACAATATTTTTGTCTTTTTGAAAAGGTGATGTAAATGCACTTATATAGTATAGAATCTTCTACGCTGGCTTTTGAAAAACTCAACATAATAATGTCTTTGATCTTCCTCTAAATCTTTGCATGTATCTATTGTTCCTTCTTATTGCTGATTATTCACCTGTTAAAGGACATTTGGATTGTTTCAATTTGGGTTGTTTTTGGCCATTATGAACAGAACTATAAACATTAGTAACGCGGTTTTTGTGTTAACATGAATTTTCATTTCTCTAGGGAGAAATCCCAGGAGTGGGATTGCTGGGTAATATGGTAAGTATATGTTTACCTTTATAAGAAACTGCCAAATGCTCTCCCAGAGTGTCTGACATTTTTGCATTTCCACTAGCAATGCATGAAAAGCTCAATTGTTGTGCATCCTCACCAGCACTTTGTATTGTCAATATTTTAAATTTTGTTCTCATAAGTATATGGTGGTTTCTCATTATGGTTTTATCTTACATTTCTTTAGGGGCTAGTGATGTTGAACATTTTTCCATGTGCTTACTTTCCATTTGTGTATTCTCTTTGGGAAGGCATCCAAATATTTTGCCTGTTTTATTTTTCAACAATAAACCATAACCATATTTATCATTCCACATAAAGCTAAATATCAGCAAAGTAAAAAGAAAGCAAGTGAATACTCATGTCAATCACAGTGACATCAAGTTATATATTTGAAGGGCAAAATAGACCCGACTGAAAATGAAACAGGACAGAGTTCCCATTTTGTACAAATTAAAATTTTGAGACCATGTACTAGAACAGATAGTGATATCACAAAGCACTCCTTGAATCAAAACAGAAATACCTGTCACAGGATATTAAAGCAAATAAATTTCTTTCAAAAAATAAGTTAACTATTACCATGTTTTAAATTGGGTTGTTTTCTTATTTTGAGTTTTGAGAGTTCATTATATATTCTGAATACAAATCCATTTTTGGATATGTGTTTTGTAAATATTTTCCCCTAGTTTATGGCTTGTTTTCCTGTACTCCTAAGAGTGTCTTTGATAAAGCAAGATTTTAATGAAATCTGACTTATTAGTTTCTTCTTTTGTGAATTGTGCCTTTGGAGACATAACTAAAAATTCTTTGCCTAATCCTAGTTTCAAGGATTTTCTGCTATTTTTTATTCTAAACATTCTATACCTTTGCATCTTAACATTTAATCTATAATCCATTCTGAGTTAATTTTTGTACAATTTGTGAGGTTTATGATGAAGCTCTACTCACTTTTTTCCCCTTGGCATATAGATGTTCAATGTCCAACACTATGTGTTGAAAAGACTATTCTCTATTGAGTTGCTTTTGCATCTTTGTCACATCAGCTGACTATACTTGTATGGTCTATTGTACTTGTATAGGTCTATTACTAGACACAGTTCTTTTTCATGGGATTATGTGTTTGTCCCTTTATCATTATCATCCCAATTTCATTACCATACTTTATCATTACCATTGATTACTATAGCTTTATATCAGTCTCAGAATGGATCCGTATACACTATAGCAAGAGTGGGAATGAGAAAATTAGGAAACTCTTACAGTAATGTAAGAAACGGATGATGGTGACCTGCCAGTGGCAGTGGAGAAAATGGAAAGAGGCAAATAATATTTGGAAGTAAATGACACATGGTAGGGTGTAATGTGAAAGTGAGAGAAGTAAAAGTCAAAGATGACTTGTAGATTTCTGAGTTGGGTACTTTGGTGAATGGTTCTGCCATGTCTTGAGATGGGGAAGACTGGGGAAGAATTTGGAGAGAAGCCGTGCCAGGAGTAGGGGAGGAGAGGGTGCAGGTTGAGATCAATAACACAAGTATATTAAGCAGGATGTGTCTGTGAGACATTAAGGAGTTCAAGATTAGAAAAATGTTGCTGCAATTGGCATGAGTTTATCATTTTTGATGCTGAGTAATATTCCATTTTGTATATGTACCACATCTTCTTCATCCAGTCATCTGTTTTTGGGCATTTGGGTTGTTTCCATAGCTTACCTATTGTAAATAGTACTGCAATAAACATAGGGGTGCAGGTACCCTTTTGAATTAATGTTTTTGTGTCCTTTGGGCAACATGGATCGAGCTGGAGGGGATCATGCTCAGTGAAATAAGCCAAAAGAAAAGAAAAAGACTGGATGGTCTCAATCATAGCAGGAATTTAGAAAACCTAAATAAGGGATCAGGAAAAAGACTAATTATATTAAAGTAAAAATCAAAATCAACAGGCAGCTATAAACTAGAGACACACGACAGAGTGGGAGCAGGGAATAGGCTCAAAACAAGGGTGGTGGGAATTTTACAGGGACTATAGCCAAGATGAAAATGCATACATTGTACAAAAATGAAAAATGATGTAAAAATATATAAAATAAAAAACAAAAAAAGATTAGAAAAATGTTCTGAACTATAAATACGAGTAAGTTTTTTGGAATAATCAGTATACAACCTGGGACTTAGATATAAAACAAGCAATTTAGAGCATAATTGAATAAAACAACTCAACACATTCATGGACTTTGTCATGAAGATGCTTCCACTGTTTAACCTAACCTTGGTCCTACTCTGATTTAGCAGGAATTCCAAGTTTTTTCTTGCTTGTCGGGATGAAAAACTCTTAGTAGTTCTACTACTGACTCCCACTAGAGGCTATTTCTATTCTGCTATCCTAGCTCAAGTTTCACTTGCATCCCAGCATCTTCAACATCCTTTTTTCTTTTCTCCAGTCTAAACCAAAAATAAAGAAAATGATTCTGCTTTACAAATACACTGGTTTCCTAGGATTACCCTCTGCTACTTTTTCCCAGTCTGTAGGAAAGTTCTCAAATTCTTCTCCTCTGCTGTTTCTTGTCCTTTGAAGTCTGGAATTGTTATAAAAGTTAATTGGCATCAGACACAAAAGATAATTCATTAACTTCTCTAAAACCCACAGCTCCTTCCAAGCCTGATTCTGATATTTTTAAAGTTCCCATTTCTTTTCTTAACAGCCATTTTAGAATACAGAGCATCTACAATTTTTAAACAATTGCTTTATGTGCTATATTTAGCTTTGAAAGTAATTTTTTCCATAGAAACAATATTATAAATGGTGATTTGGTTTTTCCACAGTGTCTTTTAAACTATATTAGCATGCAGTTTGAATTTGTCAAACCAATAAACCTGTGACAACTCAAAGAGTGAAACCTAATGTGAACTATGAATTTTAAAACAAATAATCAAACATGCAAATAATTATCAGTTGGGCATATTTGTGTGGGTTTATTTCTGGGTTCTGTTCTATGCTGTTCCATCGATCTTTGTGGCTGTTCCCCTAATACCTTACAGTCTTGATTAGTATAGTCTGCTGTCTAGCAAGCCTTAAAAATAGGGTGAACTTTTTCCTCCCATCTTATTCTTCTCTTAAAAATTTTGTTTTAGCTATCCCAGCTCCTTTGTCTTTATAGATAGGGTTAAGAATAATCTTGTCTATATACACAAAAAATCTTGCTGTGATTTTCATAGGAATTGCACTAACTGTATTTGGAGAGAATTGATATCTTTACTATGTCGAATCTTCCAAGTCATGAACATAGACTCTTCATTTATTTAGGTTTTCTGTACTTTCAGTCATTAATGTTTTGTAGTTTCCAGCATACAACTGTATGAAGTTTATTAAATTTACAAATATTTCATTTTTTTAGTGATTATAAATAGTATTTTATTTATTTTTCCATTTTATTTTTTTGTTATTTTTTTTGTTTTTCAAGAATAAGTATTTTATTTTATTTTATTTTTATAATAAATTTTATTTTTATATTCCCCATACAATTGTAACCCCCCCATTCTGACCCCAATCCCTCCCCTATTTTTCCATTTTAAAAGGACATGTTTATTAGGTAACAAAGAAAGAAAAAGAGAGGCACCCACATAGTCACAGGTGGGCAGGAGAGCTGTGTCAAAATAGCATTTTAAATTTTAGTTTCTAACTATTCGTTGCTAGTATATAGATATACAGTATATTTTTGTATGTTTTATCATATGTCATGTCATCTTGCTGAGCTCATTTATTTACTATTACTTAGTAGAATAAGAGTGGTGAAAACCAACATTGTAGGGGAAAGGGTCCATTTTGTCATCATTAAGTATAATAACTGTAGATTTTTTGTAGATGTTCTTTATTAGATTGAGGAATTTCTCTGCTTCTGTTTTTCGAAGAGTTTTAATCATGAATGTGTTTGAATTTTGTCAAATACTTTTTCTATATCACCTGATAAGATTATGCAACTTTTAAGCCCATTAATAGATTATAATGATCAATTTTCAAATATCCTATCATTTTCAAATATTGAATCAGCGTGGTTATGGTATATAATTCTTTTTCTATATTGCCAACTTCTGTGTGCTCATGTTTTGTTAAGGATTTTTGTGACATATTTATGAGGGATATTGGTTTATTTTCCCTTTTTGGCACTGTCTTTGGTTTTGTTATCAGGGTAATATTTTAATAAAATATAAAAATATTTAATAAAATATTTAATTTCAATAAAAATTCAGGAACTATTTCCTTCTCTTTAAAAAAAAAAGATTTATTTATGCATACAAGAGCCTGGGGTGTAGGCCAGTAGTGCAGGTGAGAGGATTCACCAGAGACAGAGTGGGGAACAGAACAGGCAGATTTACTGAAATACACTGCTGAGGGGAGCAGTGAGTGAGACAGGAGAGGTCTGCTGCGCCATGTGGGTTGCTCCCTGGCCAGCCAGGGGATGGAACTCGTGCTGCAGAGGCTGCAGACAGCTTCATAGGTTGCGTTTTAACTCCTTGTGCCACCAGTGAGGTCCTGTTTCCTTCTCTTGTACTTTCTGTAAGAAGATGTTTAGAGTTGATGTTAATTATTTTTTAACATTTTGTAGAATTCTCCAGTAAGACCATCTGAGCATAAAAATTACTCTTTGAATTTCCTCAGTGATGCAAGTGTTTTGATTAAATGCTACCTTTGATGTATTTAATTGTAAATAGTCAACCTATATTAAATATAACTCATCAAAATAAAGTTCTTTTGTATATTTTGTACATGCATGTTCTTTGCTGTCTTCTATCCAAGAGGGATGTGAACCAGAGGAGGAGCAAGTAAATATAATGTATTCTAAATTTCTAACCTATCCCTTGGAATGCTTTATGTTGCCAAACATGGTGCTGACCACACTGATGAGTGTCATCCTTTTAAAAGAAATTTAGTCATAGACAGTCAAAGCTAGAAGATAACCAAATATGTGTGTGTGTATATATATATATATATATATATATTTGTTTAAATTGTTCATGGATGCTGCTTATAGTTTTCAGAGGTTAGACTACTTGTTCTTTTTTTTTTTTTTTCTAAAATTCTTCAGCACCTTAATTTATACTTCAACTTATAGGAGATACTCCTTCTGCAGTTTAACATTTCTGAATGGAGAGTTTGTCAATAGAGTTGGAAGTGGTTTGGTTTTGTTTACATGCCTGTTTATATTTTACAGTCTGCTAGCTATACTTCCAGCTTCAGACTTTCTGTGTTTCTAATGAAACATTTACTAGTAAGGAGGAGAAAGGAGTTAGCTCTTAAGGTGTTTCTCTGAGTTGGAAAAAAAAAAAACAGATTATCATACTGATCACTCAAGTGCCAGGAGCTATTAAAATTTCCTATGTTCTCTTGAGAAAAATCTGAGTAATTGAAGCTAGTTCCTTATTTCCATTATTTCCAATTTTAAAAGTCAAGGAAGCGGCCACTGCTGCAGTATACAGTGCTTCATTGAACAGAGGTACAGGATTAATCTCTTTGGCTACAAAAAGAGAAGACACAGAGTACAAACATGCTGTGTATAAGACTTGAGTAGCTGTCACTTGAAAAGATGGCAGAACTTTGCATTCTTGTTCTAT
Organism: Talpa occidentalis; assembly: GCF_014898055.3. NCBI lineage: Eukaryota > Metazoa > Chordata > Mammalia > Eulipotyphla > Talpidae > Talpa > Talpa occidentalis. The sequence continues at coordinate 28,027,501 of NW_023605305.1, read as the reverse complement.
CAGTTATTGAAAAAAGATTTTGAAACTTCAGACTAAAATTTTTAATTTGTTTATATCTTATTTCAATTCTAGCTTTATTATTAGGCGTATATACATTTATGATTTTTATATCTTCCTGTTGTAGTGACCCTTTTTATCATCATAAAATGTCCCTCTTTATATCTAGTAATATTCCTTGCCTTATAGTCTATGTTGTTTTATATTAATATAACCATTCTCTTATCCTTATAATTATACTGGAATAGTTGGTATAGACCCAACTAATACCAAGAAAACTGGTCTCTCTCTTTATAGTGCTTCTGGTACATAATTCTTCTGGTCTTTGAAAGATCTTCTTCTCAACCTTCCATGCAGGATAATTATTTAAGTTGATTTCTTCAGTGACGCAGGCATCGTATGATCATTTGAACTTTCATGGTTCTGGACTCTCCATCACAACCAAGATAACCTAGAGAAACAGGTGTTTGATTGTTTGAGTACAGATGATGCCAATCAAGGGAGGTCCCTGTTCTGTAGTGTAACAATTAACCTGTATCTTTACTTTCAAGAATGTGTATTAGCTTTTGAGCATTTCTCGCAATTTATATGAAAACTTCTCCAAAATTGACTGACTTCCTGAAAACAGATATGAGTTCTCTTGGATCCTGTCAGTAACTTCTACACTCAAGATACATGGTCCTTGTCACTTTTCTCCCTCCTAAACCTGCGCTGTCCCAGAATATCTGCAGATATTTTGTAGATGAATATTTTTAGAAATCTGGGAGAGCACTTCTTCCAAAGGACTTTCAGAGCAATGACCTACTGCCCCTTACCTACTTCTTTCACTAATTAATGTGACTGATGAGTTATTCCCAACCTATCAGATCCAACATATACCCCTTTGTGACAGAAATTTTATAAGGTTCACTTTACTCTTCTGAAATAAAATTCATATACAATATAACCTACTTAACACATAATTTCTAAAAAGTATACTAATAATATATAAATTAAAAGTATCATTTATAATGAGAGGATACATTTCAATATATAAATGCTGATCATTTTAAAGACTTTAGAAAACATGATTAAAATAAGATATTCTTAATTGTACCTATCTATATTGAATTCATCAGTATCTTGAGCACTTAATGCATGCCATGCACTAAGTGCTAAGAAGATAGCAGGGAACAAAACAGCTAAAAAAAAAAATCCTGTACTTGTGGAGCACATGTTCTGCTAGAAGGGTATATGTAATAAACAAGAATATAGAAGGTGATAAGTGATAAAGAAAAGAAATAGAAGGTTGGTACTTCTAATAAATCAAATTTTACAGGTCCAAATGGCTTCACTCATGCATTTTAGAAAACACTTGAAAAATAAATAATACCAACTCTTTCAAAAACATGAAAAGGAAGAAATACTTCCCAACTCATTTTTTAAAGATTTATTTATTTATGCATACAGGAACTGGGGTGCAGGCCAGAGATGCGGGGGAGGGGGTGGTGAGAGGAATCACCAGAGACAGAGTGGGGAACAGAACAGGCAGATTGACTGAAATACACTGCTAAGGGGAGCAGTGGGTGAGACAGGAGAGGTCAGCTGCGCCATGTGGGTAGCTCCCTGGCCGGGGATCAAACTCGTGCTGCAGTGGCTGCTGATAGCTTCATAGGTTGCGTCTTAACCCTTTGTGCCACCAGGAGGCCTCCCCAACTCATTTTTGAGGCCAGTATTACCCTGCTATCAAAACCAGAGACATTATAAGAAAATTAATCTACAATCTATATTATAAACACAAAATTAACAGTATTTTAGCAAAGCAATTCAAAAATATATCACAACAAGTGGGATTTTTTTCAGGAATACATGTTTGACATTCAAAAGTTAATAAATGTGATTCACCATGTTAACAAAATTCAAAGATGCAGGTGAAACATATGACAAAATCCAACATGTTTTCCTTGATAAAGAGACTGTTGCCCAGCTCATTCCGTGAGGGCAGCATTATCCTGATACCAAAATTAGACAAAGACATTATAGGAAAACTATAAACCATTATCTATCATGAACATAAATGCAAATATTCTAAACAATTTTGGCTAATTAAATTCAACAATCTATTAAAAAAGGTAGCATATCATGACTATGTGAGGTTTCTTCCAGGGATGCAGGGTTGTCTTGGTGATGGCAATTTTATTGGGATTACACCTGAGAGGAGAAATCAAACATTGCACAAAAAATGAACAATGATGTAAAAAATATGTAAATAAAATTTTTTTAAAACTCAAAACAGGAACTCAGATGTGTACATCAGTGTTCTTGGCACCAGAATTCATAGCAAACAAAAGTTGGAAACAACCCAAATGTCCATCATCTATTGAATGGGTAAACAAAATGCAGTATATCCATGTAATTAAATATTATTCAGACGTAAAGAATGAAGTGTCCATACATGCAGCATTATGGATGATCACTGAAAGCACTATGCTAAGTGAAATAAACCAGACACAAAAGGACAGATTTTGTATAATTTTATATATTTGAGGGATCTAGAATAGGCAATTTCATAGATATAGAATAGAATTGAGATTACCAAGGATTGGAGAGAGTGAGAAATGGTATTGTTTAATGGGTACAGAGTTCCCTTTGGGTTGATGAAAAGTAGATGAAATGCACAGTGGGGCTGGTTACACAACATTGTTAACATACTTAATTTTTTAATTTAAAATGGTTTTTGTTATGTGAATTTTACCTTAGTTTAACAATTATTTTAGAAGTATTATTACTTGCTATAACAGGAATGAACCTTGAAAACATTATACTAAGTGAAAGACACAAAAAGTCACATATTGTATGATTTCTTTTATGTAAAATGTCAAGAGTAGATAAGTCCAAAGAGACAAAAAAAAAAAAAATAGATTAGTAGTTGCCAGAAGATAGGAACAGGAAGGAATTGGGACTGTTTGCTATCAGATACAGGTTTTCTTTTGGAGGATGTTAGGAATATTCTGAAATACATTAATGGTGATAATTATATAACGTACTGAAAATATTAAATACCACCAACTTGTACACTTTAAAATGGTGAATTTCAAAATCCAAGGCATGAAATCAACCAAGATACCCTTTGGTGGGTAACTATCATTAGATAAAGAAGTTGTGGTGTGTATATATATATATATATATATATATATATATATATATATATTCAATGGAATACTATTCAATATATTCAATGGAATATATTGAATATATATATATATTCAATGGAATATATATATATTCAATGGAATACTATTCAGCTATTTAGAAAGATGAAATGTGCCTTTGTGTCAATATGAATGGAAATTGAAGTGATTATGCTAAGTGATTATGCTGAAATATATCAGGGGAATAAAATGGGTTGTTTAAAGTATTATTAAAATATGAGTCAAATAAATGTATATAGGCTGAAAGACTAATCTACAAATTAGACTCTGTCTTTCTATAAAAACTAAGCCTGTTTGTAAAATGAGTTTGAAAAAAAAAAAGGAGATAAGATGAGATAACTTATCCAGCATTATATTGCTATATTGTGGAAGCAGAACTAAAACTCAGACACGTGTCCCATCTCCCAATACAAGACTTTCCATATCATTTCAGACTGATCTATAATGGGGGTTTATTTGAGGGCAATCAACCTTTTGATTGCTAGATCACTTGAGAGTATAACCCCTATGAAAGTTTCTTCCTCTGAAGCAAATCAGCATACAGACTGCTGACTCCTGGCATTATCAGGTCTCTCAGGTTGCATCAACAGAGAATCAGAAGTAAACCAACTAACCTCACTTTTATTTTTAATATCTTTATTCTCCTGACTATAAATCCTCTGCTTTTCCATCCCAGAATCAGATTATTCCCAAGTATAATAACTCCTAATGAGTGAGGACTGTTTATTCTTCTAGGACTTATTACAAGGTTCAGAAAGATAAACATCCTGCTACTTCCTCCTTTTCCCTTCTAGACAGTTTCTCGTACCTTCAGTAAAACCATTTTTTTGAGGGCCTCCCTGGTGGCACAGCGGTCGAGCACTGGGTTGCGAAGCTACCTGCAGCCTCTGCGGCACCAGTTTGATCCCCGGCTGCTCCCCAGCCACTAGAGGAGGGTCCCACATGGTGCGCACCCGCTGCCACCCGCTGCTCCCCTCAGCAGTGTACTTGGGTCCTTCTGCCTCCTCTGCTCTCCGCTTTGGCTCTGGTGAATTCTCTCACCCTCCCGTGCTTCTGACTGTACCCAGTGCTTGTATAAATAAATAAACAAATCTTTTAAAAAAATTAAAAAAACAAAAACAAAAACAAACAAAACAAACCATTTTTTGAGACTTATAACTTGCATATCTTTCCCTTGTACCACTTGCTCATTAACATTTTAATATTTGTGTTAGTTTTCTATTGCTGCTGTAACAAAATACCACAAACTTTGTGACTTAATGACTGTAACAAATTACACAAACTTAAACCAACACAAATGTATTATCTTAAAATTTTGTCTATCAGAAGTGTGACCCAATCTCACTGACTAAAATCAATGTCAGCCTTTTCCACCCACTCAAAGCACCAGGCTCCTGCTAAGCTAGTGCTGTTGTCTCCCTCTAGCTACCATCATGTTTATCTACCGGGACTTCCTCAGCCATGATGAGATGTTCTCCAATGTCTACAACATTAAGGGGATCCTGGGCCTCCCCTGGTGGTGCAGCGGTTGAGCGCTTGGCTGTGATGCTGCCCGCAGCCTCTGCAGCTCCCTGGCAACAGGCGAGGGTCCCACAAAAAAAAAAAAGATTACGGGGATCCTGGATGGGCTGTACCTGGAAGGGGAGGGGAAGATTGTCAGTGGAAGGGAGGGTAGCACTGATGGCTCACTCACTGGTGATAATGCCTCTGGTGAAGCACGGTTATCACTGGTGTTGTTTTTGTCATGAACCATCACTGTAGGAAACCAAGTTCACCACGAAGTCTAAAAGTACATCAAAGATTACATGAAGTCAATTAAAGGCAAACTTGGAAAGCAGAGACCAGAAAGAGTAAAACCTTCTATGTCAGGAGCTACAGAACAAATGAAACATATCCTAAATGAAACATATCCTAGCTAATTTAAAAAACGACCAGTTGTGTTTTGGTGAAAACATGAACCCAGATGGTATGGTTGCTCTCCTGGACTACCATGTGGATGGTGTAACACCATATATGATTTTCTTTAGGGATGGTTTAGAAATGAAAAAATGTTAACAAATTTGGTATTTACTTTGGATCTCTCTTCAGCAAAGAGGGAGCCTTATCATTTGATTCAAAATACTCCTTTCTAGGTTCTTTAGGAGTTTTAAAATTATCTTAATTTAAGCTTACTAGATCAATGCAAGGGCTTATATGTATTCATCACTATTTTTAAAATCAAATTTTATTGAATTTCCATTGGTTTTCAGTGGTATATAATTTCAGTATAGCGTCACACCTTTATCTGTGTATATACTTTACCCATCACTGAAGTTCTGGTACCATCATACTATCAAGTTGGACCCTGCTACCCTAGTTCAACACTCTCCCCTCTGGTAAACACCAAATTTTTCAGTCTGAATTGTTTTTGTTGCTCATCACTGTACTTGTTAACACTTAGAATAAGATCATACACACAAGTGAATGATTAAAATAGGTGATAACATTGTCTTCAGTAGCTCCAGTGACCGGGAACTTTTGCTCTTTCACAGTAATCAAATAAAAAACAACCATTTTATTCATTCAGTCAGACATTTCAAATGGTGTTAATAAAAATCCATGAATGTCCAAGTGTCATGTATTATGAGCTTTATCCACAGTCTTCTTACAACTTCAAAACTTTCGATCATCTCCTTATGCCCCCAGAATTGACTATGGAAAAGCCCACAGATTATGTAGAAGACAGCTTGGAGTAAGTAAAATTAGTCTGTGTAGCAATTGATCATAAGCAGAAAACTGAGTAGGTGAGCTAGTTATCTGTTGCCACAAAAACTGGAGATACCACATTATACCGTGGCAGTGGGCTCAAGGTCAAGAGATACCACTAGGTCTGGAATTTAGATGATTATTTAAAATTTAGAAAATGCTTAGTAAAAAGGCAGACGACATTTCTGACTTCTTAAGCGTTCTTAGAATAGAAAGATAAGAGATCATAGAAAGAATGGAACCAAAATAGCACCTATAAAACTTGATTACTTTTATTTGCTAAATGTCTACCCACAGTAAATTGCGCCCTCCTTAAAGGCTGGCACTGGCCAAGTGCCAGGCACAGAGTATGCATTTAGTGAATGTGTGGATGATTAAGCAAGCTCCCCTGATAAGATGATTAATTAAGCAAGCCACCCTGCAGTTCTTGTTCTTTGTTGCTGTTTCTCACTAAACCTCAGATACAGTGATATAATTGCTGTGATGAGGACTACTTTGCCCTAATTAATAAGAGTACTAACAATAGCAGTAATAATCACAATGGCTAACATTTCCATAATGTTTACTATATGCCAGACCCTCTTTTAAGTGTTTTTATATGCATGCAGTATACTTGAATACTCATAACAACTCTACAAAGTAGCTGTTTTCTCCCCATTTTATAGATGAAGAAACTGAGGCACATGAACAAAAATTTGTCCTGGGCCCCACAGTTGGCAAGTAGTAAGACTGGACTACAATTTTGGCCTACTGATTCCAGAGTCTGTCCCTTAACTACCCTTAACCACGAATGCTGTACTTGACCCCAGTTGTACTTCTTTGCCTGTTCAGTATGCTTTCTTTTAGTAATGTCACCCTTCTTCTTGTGGGGAAATGATTCCATGCAATTTGAATATAATTGGCCACTTTTCTTAGTTCACATGAAGGTATATGTAAAGTCTGGCTGATTGAATACGTTACTTTCTGGCCAGGATGATTGATTTTTGACTGGTGATGTTAGTCATCAGGGTTCTGAGAGCCTAAAATAGCCAATGGCTATTCATCCCATGTTTAACAAATATTACCTGAATGCCAAGCATTCTAGTACAGGAGATACATTAATGAATAAAACAAAGATCCCTGTCCTTGTAGTGGCATTGTAGCAGGGGGAAACAATGGTAAACATAATAAGCAAGTTAATTAAATAGTGTGTCTAAAAGTAAGTGCTATTGAAAAAAGCAATGGTAGAACAGGGTTTGAAGGAGTTCAGAGTGCTGGGGTAGTAATGGGTAGATAGAATAGTTTCAATATTTAATGTGGTGATCTGGTTAACCCTCATTGAAGAGGCAGCATTTGAGCAGATTTGAAGGAAGAGTATTAACCAAGCATATGTTTGAAGGGAATGGCTGGCACAAAGGTCTGTGGAAGGGCTTAGCAATAAGGACTGTAAGGGACTGTATGAAAAAGTCATCAGAGTTAAAAGCACCAGCTGACAGGAGCTTTGGTAGGCCCTTGTAAGAATCTTAGCTTTGAATTAAATGGGAAACCATACTAAGTTTCTCAGTAGAGGTATGTCAGTATCTGACAGATTTTAAAGGGTCAGTCTAAATTCTATGAAAAGAATAGATTTGAAGAAGGAATAAAAAGGTAAGACTAGGCAGACTTGTTAAGAAGCTAGTAAAATAATCCAGACTTGAACCAGAGTAGAAAAAGTAGAAAAGTTAAGAAATGATCAAATTTTGGAAATATTTTTAAGTAAAAACAAGTGTGATTTTGTGGTGGATTGAATGTAGGATGTGAAGAGTCAAGGATGCTGCCAAGGTTTTTCGCCTAAGCATTTTGAAAGATGAGGATCGCCATTGGTTGGGATGGGGAATTGAACTTGTTATGTTTGAGGTATTAAGACCTCAAGTTTTATGTAGACCCCTGTATAGGGAGTTGAATGTGTCAATTATAACAATCACTGATGCAAAAGAAATTCAAAGTTTAATAAAAGAAAAGACTAAAAGGTTATTCAGAGTCTTACTGAGGACCTATACCTAGGGAAATAGCCATCATATTTCTCTGGGTGATAGACCAGCCCCCTTCATAAGTTTGGTCTCAATTTATATACAATTTGTGCAGATAGGCTACATGCGCAGAAAGAATACACGCTCTCTAATAGACAAAGGAGGCATTTGGTTAATTTCTAACATTTTTCAGTTAACAAGAAAAGAGGTTGGTTCTAACATCCTTGGTTAATGATAAAGGAGGAATGCTGTGTTTGGCTTCAAAGCAACCCCCTAATCTACAGAGCTAGACACTGCATGGGAAGAGGTAAGGACCAAGACCATTACATCTCTTATCCTAAAAATGCCCCTGCTTATGTAAGGGTCAAGCTGTGACCTTAGGCATTTATCCAGGTTCTTTCTTACAGCAATGCACAAATATGACAGGCAGTCGACTTGATATGGGGAGTGCCCTGGGTGTTCTTGTGGCATGGCACCTTACAATAAAACTTTTTGTTAAAAAAAAAAAAAAGTATACATAAGGAGGAATATTCTATTTAGCAATTTCCCCCCCTTCCTTTGGGGTCAGAGAAGCAAAGGAGTTAAAAGCCATGTTAGAACAGAGGACTCAAGGATATGCTGGTCAACTAATAGGATTATACATTAAGGATGTAATTTTGATTCAGAAGAATTGCTGACACTAGAGATTTTTACTATGAAGAACTGCTCCCTTAGATCCAATGGATGATGTGAATGCATTTATAACCCTGAGTGAAGACTTGATGAGAATGTCTTCTGTTTGACTGGTGTTTGTATGGAATCAGGTTACTGTAGAATGTGAAAAAATGGTTTTGCTCCAGTTTCCAAGCAAAAGAAAAAGCATTGTCCTAATTGAATTTGTTTTGACATTCTTGCTGCCCCACACAGGTCAAGTTGCAAGATGGAACAAAAGAGTAAAGCTAGAGGGTAATATGAAGTCTTGACCAAAATGCTGTAAATGTTAGGAATGGTGTTCTTACTAGTGTATGAAACCTTTAAATAAAGAATGTTATTAGAGATATGCATTCATCTCCATATTAAAAAGGCCATGTTGGAAATAAAATGTCATGGAGTTTAGAAAAGATGAGGATTAAGATAGCCTGAAAATTAGTCTTTTGATTGCTGTAAGAATTTAACTACAGCTCCTATTACTTTATGCAGAGGCACTTTTCTTTAGATCATTTGAGGATAGACTGCTTAAAATGATATGGTCTGTAGATACTGGAATAAGGGAACTAGCTACGATTATAATCGAACGCTAACATAATAACTTTTTTTTAGTATTTTTGTATGCCATACACTATTCTTAGTGATGTATATAACTCATTTAAGTATAACTTCAGTGTATTCTAATGACTTGCAGACTCAAAGTAACCAGGAATTTTTTTCCTCTTGGAAAGTGTATCAAGGTAATTTTTTTATGCTTTAAAATAAATCTGAAATACTAGCAATAATGCAAGCCAATGTGGCCTCTGTTTAAAATCAATTTAAAAAATCTGAATACTGTTTTGAAGACTCCAAAATAACATTTGAACTTTCAATATTGTGGCTGATCAAAAATAGCTATGTGTATCCTTTTCCTTTTGAAAAGCAGTTTATTTTTTAGTTTTAACCCATCGATATAACTACTGATAGAGTAAGGTAATTTTAAAAATCATTTTACAGTGATATGTTGCCTTTTATGCTGTTCAAATCAATAATCCAAATGGTGATTATTAGCCTATAACATCCATTTTGGCAGTGCGTACTTTGTATAGGTACATTCTGTTTCTGCAGAGAACTGCTTAAAGAGTGTGGTATTTTGTTTTTCTAATCTATGTTCAAATCTGTGAACTGAGGAGGTGGTGCTCATCTGCAGTTCTGAATAGACTACTTATCCATCACTATATATGACAACTTGTTCTGTAAGTCTTAGGGAGGCAATGAAATTGCTATTTTCAAAGTGATTATGTTTTATGCATGTTAGACTTGTAAATGAATTTTCCAGATAGATCTTCCCATTTTATTTTTTCCCTACCCTCAGTCTTTTAAAATGTACACCTAATCCCCATATAAAGATTCAATATCCAAAAAGAACTCTAGAAAACTAGGTAATGCAAGGGTATCTCTGTGAGTGAATGCCTGGGCTTGGAAGTCTCATTGTTCTTCAACTGTGGTTGCTGGCACAGATGGAGAGCGGAGACTACTGCCTGCTAAAGCTGGTGCTGAGAAGAGCCTGTGGCTGCTCTTCAGAGGTTAATACAAGGAAAACCTCTTGATTTGCTAGAGGAGTCTGGGAGGAGAGCAGATGGCCACAAGAAGGGCCCTCCAGCTTACTCAGCTGCTCTGAGAAGCTTAGGGTGACCTCTCTGATACAAACAAACCAAGTAGCTCTCAGGGTAATGGAGCAGCATCATTTGTATTCCTGAATAACAATACTTCTCCTCACTTTGCAATCTCTCACACCCTCACCCAGTGTGTGGGCGCCATCTGCTTCTTGTGAACTTATGTAGACACTGGCCCTGGCCAGTTAGGATTACTATTGAGTGATATCTCTGGGAGATGTGTTCTTTACAAATTATTTTCACATGAGTCTTATAGGCATATGAATGTTATTATATCTATTTGCCTAAGTAAGAAACTAGGGCAAATAGATACTCAGGGATACTGAAATAAGAACTCAAGCATCCTGATTCCTGAGTTCTTTATATCATAGTATGAGCTCTTTATCATAGAACCATTCCAGTGCTCTCTTTAGGGTTGTAGTTATCCAACTTTTGAATAAGGCTTTCTAGAAAGGATATCAGTTATTTTGAGGGTGTCACTTTGACTATTTTAAATTTTCATGTGACTACTGTTTTGCTAAGTGACAAAAAGGAGAAAGAGTGGCTGCTAGCATACGGCTGTGGCCTTCCAGAAGACTGGAATTTAAGTGAGAATGTCTAATTTACACTATGCAGTTTCATCAAAACTAAATTTATTCAATAGGAAAGCATTCTGGTTTAAAGGAGTTATATAGTTTATATCTGTGTGAGTTTGTGTATACATCCTTAAACTGACTACAAGAAAAATTACTCTTTTTGTAAACCACAGTCGTCCTTTCCTCTCCCATTGGCTGAATCTACATTCATTTTCATGCATTAGCACCTGCCCAGGGGCCTGGTGAATCAAAAGAGCAATGAGCAAAGTGGTTTTAATTGCCCAAGCTTTCCTAGAGCCTTTCTTGCACTCAGAAACACAAAAGACTGAATGGTATCAGAGGACTGTACTGAGAAGTGTTTTCCTTCAGAACTCTCAGCAGATGATTCACTCACTGTGCTGAGACATTGTCTTGTACAGATGAGTTCATGAGTCCATCTTTATTCCAATTGTGAGAGCATCACCAAGCACTTGTCAGTTTTAGTTGCCTTGAACAACTGCCCAGGAAACTAGGCAAACACCAGAGTTTACTGACTTGTCATTAATGCAGTACTCCATCTTTGCAGAATTGTACTTGCTAATTACCCTTATAAAGTTTTGTATGCATAATTTAAACTGCAAAGTCATATTTTATGTGGGGTAGTGATAAAGAGTATAGACTGGAGCCAGACTACCTGTACTCAAATTCCAACTCTTTTGCAGTTTGTGTGATTTGTTTTTGTTTTTATAAAGATTTATTTATTTATGTATATAAGAACTGGGGTACAAGCCAGAGGTGTAGGGGTGAAAGGATTCATCAGAGACAGAGTGGGGAACAGAACAGGCAGATCAACTGAAATACACTGCTGAGGGGAGCAGCGGGCGAGACAGGAGAGGTCTGCTGTGCCATGTGGGTAGCTCCCTGGCCGGGTATCAAACTCATGCTGCAGTGGCTGTGGATAGTTCATAGGATGCATATTAACCCTTGGCGCCACCAGGGAGGCCCAGTTTGTGTGATCTTAAACAAGTTCCTTTATGTCTTAGAGTTCCTTTATGTCTTAGAGCCTGGACTTTCTGATCTGAAAAAGGGAAATAACAAGTGAACCTATCTTGCAGTGTCATTGTAAGGATTTAGTTAATACGTGGAAATTATTTAGAACACCCAATAATTGTTAGCTAATAAAACTATTGGTATTTGTATTCTTTTAATTGAGGTCACATTGGTTTACAATATTGTATATGAATTAGGAAAATAGGTTTACACCTCTCCAGATGTATGTTATTTTATCACACCACACCTTCCACCACCCACTGTTGGGTGCCCTCTTCTCATTTATCTCCCCTTCCCTTCTAGTAGCCTCAGTTCTGCAGTCATATTGTTAAGGTTTGTTTTGGTTTAGTTGTTTAGTTGTCTGTTCCTTTATTTCTCTATATTCCATATATGAATAAAATCATCTAGTACTTGTCTTTCTCCTGACTTATTTCACCTAGCATAATCCCCTCTAGTTCCATCCATGTTGTCATAAATGCCAAGATTCCCCACCTCCTTTATAGCTGAGTGGTACTCCATTGTGTGTATGTACTACATCTTCATATCTAGCCATCTGTTGTTACAAACATGGATTGTGTCTATAACAGCTATTGAAAATAGTGTTGCAATGAACATAGGAATGCATATATTCCTTCAAATTAGTGTTTTTGTATTCTTTGGATAAATACCAAGAAGTGGAATTGATGGGTTATGTATCTATTTTTAATATTTTGAGGAACTTCCATGTTGTTTTCCATAGAGGCTGGACCAGTCTACATTCCCACCAACAGTATGCAAGGATTTCTTTTTCTCTATACTCCTGCCAACATATGTTGTTTCTGTTTTCTTGATAAAGACCTTTCTTTTTTTTTTTTTTCAAGATTTATTTATTTATGCATACTAGAACTGGGGAACAGGCCAGAGGTACAGGGTTGGGGGGGAGGATTCACCAGAGACAGAGTGGGGAACAGAACAAGCAGACTGACTGAAATACACTGCTGAGGGAGCAGCAGGCGAGACAGTCGAGGTCTGCTGCGCCATGTGGGTTACCCTCTGGCCGGTTGAGGATCGAACTCATGCTGCAGAGGCTACAGATTGCTTCATAGTACAGTGCTTAACCCCTTGGGCCACCCGGGGGGACCATAAAAACCTTTCTTAATGGAGTGAAGTAGTGAAGTGGTTTCTCATTATGGTTTTGATTTGCATTTCCCTGATGATAAGTGATGATGGGCATTTTTTCATGTGCCTGTTGGCCATCTCTTTGTCTTCTTTGGAGAAGTGTCTATTTAGCTCTTCTCCCATTTTTTGATTGGGTTATGTGCTTTCTTTTTATATGTGTTCTTTGTATAACAGGGATATTAGCTTCTTGTGGAATGTGCAAATATTCTTTCCCATTTGGTAGGATATCTATTAATTTAATTTAATTTTAAAGATTTATTTATGCATACAAGAGCTGGGGTACAGGCCTGAGGTGTGGGGGGCAAGAGGATTCACCAGAGACAGAGTGGGGAACAGAACAGGCAGACTGACTGAAATACATTGCTGAGGGGAGCAGCGGAAGAGTCAGGAGAGGTCTGATGTGCCATGTGGGTCTCCTCTCTGGCCGGGGATTGAACTTGTGCTGCAGTGGCTGCAGATAGCTTCATAGGTTGCCTCTTAACCCCTTGCGCCACTAGGGAGGTCCATATCTATTAATTTTAATGATAGTTTTTTTTTTTTACTGTGCAGAAACTTTTTAGTCTTATATACACCATTTATTTTCTTTTTATACCTTATTTCATTTATTATACTTTTATTCTCTTTGTTGGAGACTTCCCAAAAGGCATGCGTAAAGCCAATGTGGAGTGTTTTCTTTATGTTTTCTTTTATATCTTTTATGGTTTCTGGTCTTACATCTAAGTTTTTAATCCATTTTGAATTAACTTTTGTGTGTAGTGTGAAAGTGGTCGGTTTCATGTTTCTGCATGTGTCTATCCAGTTTTCCCAGCACTATTTGTTGAAGGGATTTTCCTTTCTCCATTGTATATTTATGGCTCCTTTGTTATAGATTAACTGTGCATATAATTGTAAGTTTATTTCTGGACTTTTAATTCTATTCCACTGGTCTGTGTATCTATTCCTATTCTAATACCATACTGTTTTTATTACTAAAACCTGGTAGTATAGTTTGAGGTCTAGGAATGTGATACCACCATTCCTTTCCTTTTTTGTCAAGATTGCTTTAGCTATTAAATTTCAAAAATCTTTTCCCTGTTTCTTTGAAGAATTCTCTTGAAACTTTGATAGGGATTGCTTTGGATTGATATATTGCTTTGGGTAAGATGGAAATTTTAAAAAGTCAGTTCTTCCAATCCGTGCATGTCTTCCTTTTGTCTTCTGTGTATTTTAGCAGTGTCTTAGTTTTCATTGAGTAGATCTTTTACCTCCTTTATACATTTACTCTTAGGTATTTAATACTTTTTGATTCTACAGTAAATGGGATTTTTTCCTTGATTTCTTTTTCTCTCCTACTCTGTTGTTTGCATATAGGAATGTAGCAGACTTACATATTGATTTTATTGCCTGCCAATTTACTATAATGATTTAATGTTTCTAATTAGTTTTATTTAGTGACATCTTTAGGGTTTCTGTTTCTAATGTCATCTACAAGTAGTTATAGTTTTCCAATTTGGATTCCTTTTTTATCTTTTTCTTCCCTGATTGCTCTAGCTGGGACAGCCAGTGCTCTGTTGACTATCAGTGGTGAGGATGGACATCTTTATCATGTACCTGATCTTAAACATTTTAGTTTCTCACCATTGAGTATGATGCTAACTATGGGTTTGGCATATAAGGCCTTTATTATGTTTCTTCCATCTCCATTTTACTAAAATTTTTAAATCATAAATGTATACTGAATTTTGTCAAGTGCCTTCTCTGCATCTATTGATATAATCATATAATTTTTCCCTTTGATTTTTTTTGATATGGTGAAATACATTGATTGATTTGTATATATTGAACCATCCTTCATCCCTGGAATAAATCCCACTTTGGTTGTGATGTATTATTGTAATCCTTTTAATCTGTTGTTGAATTTGGCTTGCTAAGATTTTGTTGAGGATTTTTGCATTGGTACTTATCAGAGGTACTGGTTTACAGTTTCTTTTTTATGAAGTCCTTGTGTGCTTTTGGTATCAGATTAATGTTGGCCTCAGAAATTGTGTTTGGAAGCATTCCCTCTTCCTCAGTTTGAGAAGACTAGGTATTAGTTCTTCTTTGACGATTTGGTAGAACTCACTAGGGAGATTATCTGGTCCAGGGCTTTTGTTTCTAGCGAGATTAATGGTTGATTAATGTTTCAATTTTCTAACTCATAATTGATCTCTTCAGGTTTTCTGTAAGTCTTGGAAAATTGTATGCATCTAAGAAATTGTCCATTTCTTCCAAGTAATTTCATTGGTATAAAGATGCTCTTACAATCTCCTTTTTCTGAGATATCTTTTATAATTTCTCTTTCATTTCTTATTCTGCTTATTAGTTTTCTTTCTTAGTGAGTTTAAGGGGGTTGTGTATTTTGTTTAAAAGAACTAGCTTTCATTTTCATTAATCATGTGATCTGTCTTTTTACTTCTGTTTTGTTTATTTATATTCTAATTTTTGTTATTAGCTTCCTTCTACTGGCTTTTGATTTCATTCATCTGTTTTTAATAACTTGAGGACATTTGAATATTTGATAAATATGATGCTCACACAATATATACATTTTCTCTTTGTATTTTGGGGAAATGTGGATGATCACCACAAAGGTGGTATTTAGGAAAACTTTGTCTATAAAGTGGTTGCTTTTCTCAATGAGCTCTAAGCAATTTTTGTGTCACTTTTTTTGTTAGCACCCTGTGTATCCCAGGCACTGAGCTGACCACTTTCCTTTATTTTACAGATGAGGGTATTAATAGTCAGAGAAGGTAAGTCAAAATTTAAATAAAAAAATAAAGCCACCCTAATGAAATAACAGATTGAAGCAATGGTCATCGATAACTATTAAAACAGGTGAATAGTTCCCAAGGAACTTTATAATGTATGGATCGGGCTAATAATACCTTACCCACTAATCAGTCCTAACAGCACATAAAAAAGACCACTGAGCATTATGTGTCTCCTGATGTGAAGTATAAGAAGTATGCAACACTACCTGCAAGGTAATTGTACCAGAAAACCTGAATCTAATCAAGTCTCTCTGGAGCTGACTATTATTTTTCAGTAAATAATTGACCTCTAGGTGTTTGCTTAAATCAGCAAATTATTGATGGACATGTTTATGGCAGTTATGTTTGCACTACATTCAGCCTATTCTCAGGAGGTATTAGACTTCTAAAAAATGTTACTACGTTGCAGTAAGGCAAGGAATACCAATATTTGAAACTCTTTGTTTACATTCTAAGATATATGAAGGGAAGAAGGCATTCCAGCAAGGACACTTTCACAGAGCTTCCTGCCCTTCAAATGGGCTTTAAGCCTGGATCATGAGCTATAACCAGTGTCAATAGAGTTGAGGGAGTCCTAAGATTTACCCAGCTCAAATGAACATGTTCCCAACAGCATAATGGGCCATAAGCATTAACTTTTGAAAAACATTTTGCAGAAAGTTTCTCAGTTGTTTTAACGGTGACCTACTGTGCAGACAGGTGGTGGACTCCTTGATTGGTAGTTGACATCTTGTCTTTAATTCCAGATTAACCCAGAAGGATTAAAACCATTGCCAATGCTATGAAAACTGAAATTTTAGAATTGCAATAAACCTGAAAGTTATTTTCTAGTAATGTTTTAATTGTTTTTTTATAGTTTATAAAGTTAAATGTGTTATTGCCACAACACAATATTATACAGAGAAAGTGTAGTGCAGTAGTTAAGAATATGGGCTTTTGAGACAAACTGTCTGGAAGTGAATCTTGGATTTGCCATTTACTATTACAGTGACCTTTAGCAAATTATGTTTTCTCATACATAAATTCAGAATAGTAATAGTAATAAGTTAGGTTTTCCAGATAAGCAGAATCACTAGATGATGGATGGATGGATGGATGATGGGCAGATAAATCATGATTTTTATATATGATTTATTTCAAGGATTGACCTACATGATTATGGGAGCTGGCAAGTCTGAAATCTGTAAGACAAACCAGCAAGCTAGAAATTTTTGGTCAGGATCTGAAGTCATGAAGCAGAATTTCTTCTTCCTCAGAGAAACCTCAGTTTTGCTGGTAAGGTCTTCATCTGATTGGATGAGACCCACCCACATTATTGAGGATAATTTCCTTTAGTTAAAAACATTAACTGATTGTAGATGCTAACCACATCACAAAGTACCTCCACAGCAACACCTAGATTAGTGTTAGATTTAATAACTGGACTCTGTACCCTCATCAAATTGACATAGAAGTTATTACATTCACTATCAAATTCATAGAGTTGTGACTATTAAATGAGTTAAAATACTAAAGCAGAGTACATAAAGTTCTTAAAACAGAGCCTAAAACATAGGAGACACTCATAAAGGTTAGCTATTATTTTATTCTCTTTAAATCCCCAAAATACCCTGGTTCTAGGAAAGATAATATTAATAATATGTTGATTATTAATTAGGATATTAATATTTCAACTAATATTAAAATCTCAACTTTCACCCACACTATAGAATTTATTTTTTTAAGATACATTTATTTATGATTACAAGAACTAGGGTGCAGGCCAGAGGCATGGGAGGTGAGAGGATTCACCAGAGACAGCGGGGAACAGAACAGGCAGATAAAGTACACTGCTGAGGGGATCAGCGGGCAAGTCAGGAGAGGTCTGCTGCGCCATGTGGCTAGCTCTCTGACTGAAGATCGAACTCGCACTGCAGAAGCTGCGGACAGCTTCACAGAGCTGTGCTCAACCTCTTGCACCACCTGGGAGGCCCCACACTATAGAATTTAGATGGAATACTACTAGGCAAAGAACTCCATTTTGATGAAGAAGACACTAAGTGAAAGTATTTCCAAGGTAAGACTAACAGGCTAAGTAAGAGAGCTTTACTGTATAATATCACATTATGGGGGATTCAGTGATAGTCACTATATCATAATATACCTATGTTAGAATGAACTGTGGAAGTCATCTAGACCAGCTGCTCATATTTTTTTAATTGAGGTATATCTAACATGTATGTAATAGTTTCAGAAATACAACCTAATGGCATTATATGTGTATACACAGTGAGATGATCACCACAATAAATCTAGTTAGTAGACATCATCATAAAAAAGTTGCAAATTAATTTTTTTTTGGTAATGCGGACTTTTAAGATTTACTCTGGCAATTTTCAAATGTATACTACAGTATTTACTAATTTTAATCACCATGCTACATATTACATCCCTATGATATTTTCCAGGCTAGTATTACTCTGACACCAAAACCAGATGAGTAAGACAAGATGAATATCACAAAAAGGGAAAATTACAGGCCAGTATCCCTGATGAATATAGATGTAAAAATTGTCAACAAAATATTAGCAAACTAACTTGAGTAACACATTAAAAGTATCATATATCATGATCAAGTAGAATTTATTCCAGGGATGCAAGGATGCTTAACATGATATACCACATTAATAATATGAAGATCAAAATCATGATCAGCTCAATAGGTGCATTTAACAAAACTCTTGTCTTAAAAACATGGAAGCTGTAATTCAATCTTTCTTTCATACCACTACCAGAGTGATTTTATTTTTATAGTGATGCCCAGTACAGCCTGCCCTCATGGAACTTACATCTTAAAAAGATACTCATTGATGGCGGTTTTTGGCCTAAATGTAATCATGTTCTTACTCATGCTGGAAGAAATGAGAGAAATGGACTCAGAAATTGCTGTGGGACAAGTGCAGAAATATTTTTACATCCCTTTTAGATTCAGAGGCTTGGAAACTAAGCTCTTCACATGTTGCCATCACTGTCTTATTCTTTGGGATCTCTTTTCATCAGAACTTTAGTCATTTTTTAAGAATGTACTAAATACTACTAAGTGGCCTGAGAGAAATTAAGAATCTGCTTTCTTAGCACCTGGTTTTCAGCTACGCTGAAACTTGGTCATTGGGAAGGTTGTCTTAATTCCCTTGTCATGGAGGCTCCATTAACAATAACTACGTATACACATGAATAATAAATCTTTAGGACTTTTTACAGTTGTACAAAACACTTTTGAGAGCTAGGCAGGGCAAGTATTATTATCCCCACTTTACTGAGGGGGATGTTCATGCTCAGGGTTGTAAAATGAGTGGCCCAACCTACATAGTAAATAGGAAATCTTGGCTGCCTAATTTTGGTGCAGTGCGTTCTCTGCTATATAACTCTACTGGCCATGTGAATGGATATAGATTTGGGAAGGAGCTCCTTCTCAATCCTGTGGTTTTCCTTAGATTTAAAGTGAAAGCATACTTAGTCGAATGTAACTTTTTTACTTTGCTCTAAACAATATGTTTTAAGTCTGCAGCTATGTTTAGTTTGAGAAAAAAAAAAACCTCTGTGACATTTAGAATATATATCTAGACTCTGTGGATTTAGAAAATTAAATTTTATTATTTTCTTGCTCTGGAAATTAATCTTCATTGTTTCAGAAATGTACACCTTTCTTTGATTTGGACCTGAATGTGAAAATCAAATGTGGTGTTAATTTTGCCAGGTTTTATGAATATGCTTGTAAATTTCGGTCTTTCTTAAACCATAATTATTTGAAACTTGAACTTCGGGAAGTTTTCTCTGCATTTTTTAATTCTTCCAGGTCACAATGATAACTCTTAAGACTTACGTATGCACCATTTATTATTTGGCAAGTATTTCTCCAACAGATATAAGACTATTTAAAATTGATTCTCTATTCATAGTGTACAATGCAGTTAAACTGGAAAATCTCAAATTATCCCCTCCTTTGTTCCTGTCTCTACTATACTACTTGGCATATCATATTGTAATTATTTGCATATGTGTCTGCAATTCTTTAGCTGCACTTGCTAGCTGAGGAGCCTTGGGCAAATTATTTAGCCTTTATAAGCCTCAGTTTACACACCTTTAAAATAAAATATAATGCTAACTTCATAAGGCTTTTGTGATAAATTATTAAAAATACCCAATACAGTTCTTCAATATAGTGGTTATTTAACAAATATTTGATGTTCCTTTGTTAGCATCCTTAGGCCTAGCAATCTTTTTTTTTTTTAATTTTTTTTTAAAGATTTTATTTATTTATACAAGAACTGGGGTATAGGCCAGATGTATGGGAGGGTGAGAGGATTCACCAGAGACAGAGCAGGGAACAGAACAGGCAGACTGATGAAATACACTGCTGAGGGGAGCAGCAGGCAAAACAGGAGAGGTCTGCCGCACCATATGGTTTCTCCCCTGCCCGCCAGGATTGAACCCGCGCTGCAGAGGCTGTGGACAGCTTCACAGTGAGGCGCTCAACCGCCTGTGCCACCAGGGAGGCCCAGGCCTAGCAATCTTATGCTTAAGATCTTCTTAAACTTGTTTGAGTAATTGAATGATTAGCTGAATATATATTGTTGTGAAAGGAGAAGAATTATATTTAAAGAATAAAAAAGATTTCTAGCATGAATTTGCTATTGATTTTAGTTTTTCCTATTTAGTTGTAACTTAAAAATCTATGCTCGGGCCTCCCCTGGTGGCGCAGCAGTTGAGCGCTGGGCTGCGAAGCTACCCGCAGCCTCTGCAGTGCCGATTTGCTCCCCAGCCGCTGGCAAGGGTCCCACATGGTGCACAGACCTCTCCTGTCCTGCCCGCTGCTCCGCTCAGCAGTGTACTTTGTCGGTCTGCCTGTTCTGTTCCCTGCTCTGGCTCTGGTGAATTCTTTCACCCTCCCACGCTTCTGACTGTACCCAGTGCTTGTATAAATAAATAATTTTAAAAAATCTTTTAAAAAAAATCTATGCTCTACATTGCGAAATTATTGGTGATAGGTGCTAGTGGTAGAGGTGTAACACTGCATAGTCTTAATGCACCAAGCTCTGCTTTCCCTTCCTTAAGGTTTCTTGAATTAAGGTATCCCACACAGTCATCATTTTGCAACTGTTTTGAGGGAGAAATGTCCTTATCTTCTTCCTACCTGCCCTTCCTCATGGTGTTTTGGTTTCTCTTTCATTTATAACACTCACCTTCCACTAAATTGTACTGATATTATTTGTACAGTTGTGTTTGCCCACCACAGAGAACTAAAAATGTACTAGAGGCTCTTAACTATTTAGTGCTCCTTACTATTTTTGAGACTATCATGAAAGCTACAAACTGTTCCCCCAGAAAAATGTACATGTGTCCAAACAAAGGTTTTCATATTAGTTCAGGAGGTTCAGACTCCAGAGTAATAAGTTAAAAAAAAAAAAAGAATAATACCTGAATTTCATTGACCTTCATGACTATGGCAGAGGCTACCATGTATACAGGAGATATTTAGAATATAGTCTTTGAATTGATTCATCGAAATGCAAAGTGAAAATCTCAAAGTTTCTTACTACAGAATCTCTAAACACTGTCTTTGTTTCCTTAGGCTTCCATCTCAGTGGCACTGTAACTGAGCCGGCCACTACTTCTGAACCAGCGGTGACTTACAAAGTTGCAATCAGTTTTGACCGATGCAAAATCACTTCAGTGACATGTGGCTGTGGGAACAAGGACATATTCTACTGTGCTCATGTGGTAGCACTCTCACTCTACAGGATCCGTAAACCAGACCAAGTCAAATTGCGTCTTCCTATCTCAGAAACCCTATTCCAGATGAATAGGGACCAACTGCAAAAGTTTATTCAGTATTTAATCACCGCCCACCACACAGAAGTTCTTCCTACTGCACAGAAATTGGCAGATGAGATTTTATCCTCCAACTCGGAAATCAACCAAGTAAATGGTAATTCAACATTTTTGTTGCTAAAAATCTGCTTTGTTGCTTTATCACATGTTCAGAGGTTGAGGAATTTTTGCAGTTGTAATCATTTAACCTTAGTCAGTTCATTCTATCCTAACAACTCTGTGTGTGACTCTTAGTTTCCTAAAGTAATACGATTGTCTACCTCATAAGGTTCTGCTAAAAAAGGATAAAGAATGTTAGAGTTATATATTAATCTAGTTTATGGATTTTATTTGTCCATTTAATCCCTATCCCCAGGAGCTTGAATATTCACTAGTGAGATAAAGCATAAAATAATTTGTGTCGTTTAGTGAAATGAGGTGATTAGAAAATTCTCTTAACGTTTTGGGATTCCACATAGCATCAGAGTTAATTCTAAAGAGTAGCTGTTAGCTTTGTGTTTGTGGGCTATATAATGGGGCGGGGAGACAGTGGATGGAGGGAAAGGTGCATGGAGGGAAAGAGGGGAAAATACTGTGTTCACTCATTCATTTAACAAGTATATATTAAATACCTATCACGTGCAGGCAATAATGCTGATTGTTGAGGACATAAAACAGTCATGGTTCCTGCCTTCAAATAGCTTATAATCTAGTGGGAAAGAGAGCTAAGTGCAATAAGTGCTTGATTTTATAATGAAGCCAGGTTGTAGAGTCTTAATCATTGAAAAATATTGAAGGATTTTGAGAAAAGGAGCTATATGGGCCAGTTTTTCATTTTGCTTAATAGGGTCTACTATGTTATAGGCATTGATCATGCAAGGGACTTTATATTTGTTAATTCACTTAGTTTTCAAAACTACCCTGTTAGGTAGGTGCTGTAACCATTTCTATTTTATAAGTAAATAAATTATTTGTAACCCGGCTGAATTGACTTCTGAACTCAAGTTTTTTTTAATGCTTTCTTATACTATCTATTTTTAGAAGATAAGTTTGGTTACTAGTGTGAAAGAGACAATGCAACCAGGTGAATGGTCTATATAATGTAATCCATGTGCCAGAGGTCCTGCCTTTCCCAGTTAAGTAGTAGCACGAAGCAGGACTTGCAAACACCTTACCATTGCTTAGAAATAAAAACAAGCAAGACAGGCTTTTAGGAACTCTCACTAAGTAGAAGAAATAATCTTCTGTTGCTTTATATGCAGAATTGTGGTGTTTGTATAATAACTGAGCTCTTTCTGTTTGAGTGATAATGTTAAAGAATAGCTTGCTCGCTTGACTTTTCTTGAACTGACCACCTTGGTTCAGGATCTGTATTGCATGTCTCTTTTTGTACTATTATTGTCACCAAAGCAAACTCTTCCCTCTTTACTACTGTACTGAAACAACCTTTATCCTTCATTACACCTAACATCATATTATTTATCTGAAATTAGGCTGAAATTGCCACATTGACTTGAGATGTTATTATCAGTTCTCCCCAGGAACAACTATAATTCTACCTGAGGTTTATCCCACACTTTCTACCCCAGGTTCCATAGTATTCCACAAGGCCTTTCCTAATCTATTTCTAACAATCATTGCTAATATAGATAATGATACTGGAAATGGGAGTGGGGTGGGGAATGGAGATATCTTAGAGGTGACATAGACTGGATTCAACATCCAGGTGTGTAAGATGGGTAGGGAGTGAAGAAAATCAAGATGAGAGAAAACCGAACTGTAGAATGTCTAGCTAGGATGGCATTGGTGGATTTGGTGATAATGTTTCCACCATAAGGGGAGGAATAAAATTTAGGAGGAAGATGAGTGCAATTAAAATTTGAGGTGCTTCCAGAACATTTAAATAAAGATTTCTGATATAGTTTACCATATAAATCTGCAACAAGACCAAAAGTCAGAATTTTGGAATTACTAGTATAGAGATGATGTTTGAAGTCATATTTGTTTCTGCTGAATTGTTAAACACTTAGAACATCTTCCTACTCTTCAAAACCTACTCCTGGAAAGGAAATACCTCATAATATTAATTAATGGTAATCTATGACTGGTGACATTATAGGTGGATTTTTATTTTATGTTTTAGTGCATTTTCTACCATACGCAAGTGTTATTTTTATAGCACACATAAAAATATATATAAATGGGATTTCAGAATGAAAGAAAAATTGGTTCCACAGACTTAATAGTCCCCTTAATATAGGTCTCATTGTTACAGCCTCAGTGCTAACTTTGAGCCTCAACCCACAAGATGGTTTGTTTTATAATTACAGGCATACTTATCTTATTGTGCTCTGTTTTATTGCACTTCACAGATAGATTTTTACAAGACCTTCCACCAGCATAAAGATTATGACTCACTGAAGATTGGAATGATGGTTAGCATTTTTTAACAATAAAGTATTTTTTGGTTAAGGTATGCATATTTTTAAGACACAGTGTTATTGCACATTTAATTGTGTAAACATAGTTTTTATATGCACTGGAAAACAAACAAACAAAAATTATGTCCTTCACTTTATTGCAATATTTGCTTTCTTGTGGTGGTCTATAACCAAACCTGAAATATCTCTTAGCATGCCTATATTTATAAAATACATTCATTGTACTTTATCTTTACTTCTTACCACATCTTTTATTTTGCTGTGGAATATTTCACATTCCAAGTGTCACTTATATTGACTGGGTACACTTTACCACTACTGAGAGTAATTAGTTTCATACTTGCCCCTTGTAATGAAAAGACTAAAATGTTCTAACAAGTGAATATATATAGGGACATTTTAACCAAAGGATTTTTTTTTTAAGATTTTGCCTGGGAGTTAGTAAGGGGCAACTGGAGAGGCTGGCTGTGAATTCCAAGCCAAGTTTATCTAGTTAAAATTATCTGTGCTCTTGTGCATTCATTCATAAATGCTGTATCCTCCTCTATTATCTGACCTTTAATTTTGGCATTTCCTATAGATTAATCTTAAGCTTTATCCTCCTCTTTTTCTCTGTCTGATCTCTATAGACAATCTCAACTACGTCCTTTAAATATCTTCTATGTACTATGACTTAGAGATTTATTTCCTTAGCACAGATCTTTTGAGCTCCAGACTAAATCCAGTAGACTATTCCATGTCACAGAAACAGCCAATGATCAATATGTATAAATGTGAATTTATCTTCTGTCCCAAACTTACTCAAGAAATAGCACCACCATCTAGCTACTGGATCATCTAGAAACCTTGTGGTATCCCTAACCCCTTTTTCTTTCTTTCTTTCTTTTTTTTTTTTTAAGATTTATTTATTCATTTATTATTTATTTATTTATTTATTTATTTATTTATTTATTTATTTATACAAGCACTGGGTACAGTCAGAAGCGCGGGAGGGTGCGAGAATTCACCAGAGCCAGAGCGGGGAGCAGAGCAGGCAGAAGGACCGAAGTACGCTGCTGAGGGGAGCAGCGGGCGGCAGGAGAGGTCTGCGCGCCATGTGGGACCCTCCTCTGGTGGCCGGGGAGCAGCCGGGGATCGAACCGGCGCCGCGGAGGCTGCGGGCAGCTTCAAAACCCAGCGCTCAACCGCTGCGCCACCGGGGAGGCCCTCTTTCTTTCTTTTTTTAAGGATTTATTTATGCATACAAGAACTGGGGTACAGGCCAGAGGCATGGGAGGATCCACCAGAGAGAGTGGGCAACAGAACAGGCAGATTGACCTAAATACACTGCTGAGGGGAGCAGTGGGTGAGTCAGGAGAGGTCTGCTGCACCATGTGGGTTGCTCCCTGGCCGGGGATCGAACTCGTGCTGCATTGGCTGTGGCTTGCTTCATAGGTTGCATCTTAACCCCTTGCACCACCAGGGAGGGCCCCCTTTTCTTTCTTATAATCCACATGTATTCCATTGCAAGATCTGTTCATAGTATCTCCTAGGTATATTTTGTCATTTTGCACTTCTCTCTGTTGACACTCTCATCATCCTAAATTAAACCACTATAATCTCCCACCTAGATTGCTACCATAGCCCTCTATCTGATCTTTCCATGTCCACTGCTGTTCTCTTCTGTTCCATTCTGCACATAGTCACCCAAAGAAACTTCTATAACTGCAAATTTTGTCATATTACTACTTCTTGCTTAAAATCCATCAACAGCTTCCTCTTGCTCTTAGAATAAAATCCAAAATCAGATGGCCTGCAAAACTTTGCATGATCAGGCTTTTGCCTGTTTTCACATGATATACCTATCCTTTCCCCCTTGTTATAGATGTACTTAACTACTGCAATAGTTGAAGACTGCATGCTTTTTTTTTTTTTTTTTAAACAAATAATACAGACAGTATTTCCTCCATTCTCTGCCAGGCTAATTCCTATTCATTCCTCAGGTGTCCACCTTAATGTTACTTTCTCAGAAAAAAACTTATTTGATTTGTCTTTTCACACAGTTACATACAAGTGTGATTTTTTTGCTTATTGTCCCTTTCCCCAACTTGTCTATCAGTTCTTCAAGGATAGAAGCTATATATCTGTTTTGTTTACCACTGTATTTCCAGTATTTGGCACAGGTTCTGGCATTTAGTAGGCTTTTAATAGACATTGGTTGAATAAATGAAAATGTCTTAGAAAACCATCTTTGGGGGGCCTCTTACCAATTCATGCTCACTCAGATGAACTTGATTCCTTCATAGTCATACTTATTCCTTGTGATTTGTTACCTGAGTGTCCCAAATATTGACTATATTCCCTTTTTGCTGCAGCTATCCATTTTGGTAGCTCAGTTTCTCATCCCCTGGGTTCACTGTAGACCAACAAACATTTACATAATGTACCTTCCTTTCTTTCATAGTAAACAAACAAATTATCTTCTAGTTTTACATGAAATTTTACTATTAGTAATGCTCAAGGCTTTGCCTTATGCTAACCTGACCCCAGCAGTTTTTCTATAGTCTGCACACTTGGCATTTATCACCTGTGCCTAATTTTCTTCCACTGTTGGAGCCAGTACCACTACCTGAGTCCTAAAGATTCTCCAGTTTTCTCCACAGCACTTCAAACACTTAGAGGGTTATCACTGCACACTATCAACCAGTCAGTTAAGGCTGACTCCCCAGGGGAGAATGGGTCTGCTCCTTACTTTGTCCTGAATGAACCACCTCTGCCCTTTGCTCTTGGAACATCATAGCTGTTCTTTACTTATCCCCATCCTTAGCAACAAGGTACTCAGAGGCCTAGTCCTTGATTTATTCCTAGTTTATCTCAGTTGTTTCTGTAGAACTTTTTTGAAAACTAAGATCATTAGAGGTGAGATTCTATAGTCTGCATTTTTAATACAAACCCAAAGTGATTATTCTGTATATTAACATTTGAGAATCCCCACACTGGTAAGAACTCTATTATCCACACTGTGGAGAAAATGCATTATTCTGACTAAACCTATATTCTCAGTAGTAATATAGACCAAGAAAGGTGGTGGCTCTTTTCAGCCATACCATCCAGCTTACTTCATGTATGGGCCTGAAACCAACTGGTGGATCACAACAACATGAGGCTACATAGTAAATATAACCTTAGTGTAATGGTTAGTTGTTAACATAGTAAAAAAACACAGACTTTGGAGAGAGACCAGCATAGATTCTGGCTCATATCTATTATGTTACACTATACTTTAGGTTTTTTCATTTTATTTTTGTTTTTTAAGATTTATTCATTTTTATACAAGAGCTGGGGTACAGGCCAGACGTGCGGAGGGTGAGAGGACTCACCAGAGACAGAGCGGGGAGCAGAACAGGCAGATGACCGAAATATACTGCTGAGGGGAGCAGCAGGTGCGACAGGAGAGGTCTGCCACACCATGTGGGAATCTCCCTGGCCGGCCAGGAATCAAACCCACGCGCAGAGGCTGCGGACAGTTTCACAGCGCTGCACTCTACCCGCTGCGCCACCGGGGAGGCCCGGTTTTTTCATTTTTAAATTAAGATAATACTGTTACCTCATAGCATTGTTATGAGAGTTCTTTGGAATTCACTCAACAGTATTTTTTGTGCCAGGCACTGATCTACACTTTAAAAATATGTCAACAAATAAACAGTTTATCCTCTCAAGGAGCATACATTCCAGAGAGGATATGTATAAAAAGTATTTAGACTCTGGTATGTATGAAGCACTCAATAAATGTTTGTTATTATCAAATATTTAAGGACAAGGCATATATCTGTTTGGCTTTGCCACTTTCAGTATACAAAAGAAGTATAGGGTATATTATTTGCCTACCTGGAACATAAATCTAAATGGCCAATGAGACATATATTTGTTCATTCTATAAATATTAACTCAGTGCTATACTAATCCAGGCACTGTAATGTACAAAAATGAATCCTTGCTCTTTAACAAATTTCAACTTAGGTGAGACTATATGAGAAATGCATAATTCCAATATAAACAAAATGTGTCAGGTTTTTAAGAGATAATAAAATGTTATGAAGAGTGCTACTGCCTTTATGTGCATGTGAGCATAAGATGAACATACTTTTGAAAGGTGGAAATGAGATATATGGCTAATTCAACGAGGGGATAATAAAGAACACCTCCTGCCAAGTGAACTAAGCAGTACATGAACCTTGGCAGTGTTAGCCTCTCTATGGTTTCCATTCTTCACTGGGGCCCTGACTCTAGAACTGAGGTGATGTTAACAATGAGAAGTGTTGATTCTTGGCCAAAGAACAGATTAGGGGGGAGGGAGAAAAATGAAAGGGAAATATATAAGTAAAGTTATAAGAAAATGTGGTTTGCTTCTGGGAACACTAAGTTTCCAATTGCAGCATAAAACAAATTTAGGGAAGACATGACTAGAAGTAAAAGATAGAGCTAGAACAAATTTGAATGCCAAATTAAGGCATTTGGACTTTATTAGGAATAGTGCATCACAAGGAACTGTAGTGATGGATCATGGGTGCTATGGTGGTTGGAGAACTACAGGGATTATAGCCGAGGGGAGAAATCAAATACTGCCCAAAGTTAACAACAATGCAAGAAAATAAATATAAAATTAAATTTAAAAAAGAATAGTGTATCACTGAAGACCTCTGAGCAGGGAAGTGATATGATCAGAACTGTGTTTAGAATAATACATTTGAAGAAAAGTGGCGTATAGTAGGTATCATTAATTGGGATATCATATATGTTAACTAGCATTTGTGGAATAAGTGAATGTGTGAAACCACCCCCCCATTCCCTGGAGAATAAGATGCACCTAATAAGCTTGGCAGATGAGGAGCTTTCTTTGCAAACCTGGGTTTCATTTAAGCAGGGCTTTCATATAGGGAGACAAGAAGAAAAGCAGACTAACTGATTAAACTGACATGAATTCATATGCCTATTGCATGACCACACCTGTAGAGAGTTGACTTAGAGTTTCTTGTCACGTAGAGGCAGGTTTCTGAAAACTTATCACAGGACTGTGAGAAAGTGAGAGAAGTTGTTTCCGTTTTCATTCAACAGACATTTCCTGGGTGCCTGTCACAGTACCAAGACTGTGCTATAGGTGAGCGGGGAACTCACAGGCTATAAGGAAGAGGAAAGTGTAAATAACTAAAAGTGTGTTTTAAGTGGTGTCAAGTTGAAATAAAAGATATTTTGAGTATAAATTTATAAAATTATATCACCCTACATGCAACTCTGCCTTTGCATTAGGGTGCAAGTGTCTAGAAATTTAGAGGTATTGACTCTGAGAAGCTACCACTTTGTAGTGAACTTTAAAAACAATTTTTAATTTTCTTTTTATTTTAAAATAGTTCTTGTACTTTAAAGCTTACTTGAACCTCAAAGAAAGGCAAAAGGGAGAAACAAATAAATGTCACTCTCCTAGGGGGAAAAATTCATCACCATTTTCACATTTGTATATTTCCTTCTTGGCTTTTTCCCCTTAGGATAGTATTTGTAGACCCTGGAATAGAATACAGTGGAGATATTAAGTGAACTTGAAAGTAGCATTAGATCTCTTACATTTATTTAGGACCATAACTCATAAAGCTAAGGTTCAGGCAGGCAATTCATTTTTTTAATATACTCACACAGTGCCCCTTCTGCTGAATGTGTAACATATGAACTCAGGGGATTCATTTCACCTTTCCCATTCCCTGTAGGTGCCCCAGACCCCACAGCTGGGGCCAGCATTGATGATGAGAACTGTTGGCATTTGGATGAAGAACAGGTGAAAGAACAAGTGAAGCTTTTTCTATCTCAGGGTGGTTACTATGGCTCTGGAAAGCAACTCAATTCAATGTTTGCCAAGGTAAGAAAGATGTGAAAAGGCCTTTTTTTTTTTTTTTAACTTTCTTAATTTGGGCTTACCACATTTCTGGCTTCACATATTGCAGCTGGCTCACTTGACCTAGCTGTACTGAATGCTTGAAAACTAATGGGAGGGGCTGATCAGAGCAGACCTGAGCAGGCTGCATCCAGGTAGTTCTTCCTTCTGTTCCACTCTCCATAAATGAGTTCTGTTCCACTCTCCATAAATGAGTTCTGTTCCACTCTCCATAAATAAGTTAGAGCTTTGCTGAGGGGTTATAGTAATGAAGTGCTCTGTACTTTAGACCCAAGGCTACCTGATGACTCTTTGAAGAAACTTGGTATTTTGGAACTGGGGATTTTTACATTATGCTTTCTTTTATTGATTTTTTTTTTGTTAGCACCTTTAGAGATTAATCACCATAAATTCACCCATTTAAATTGTACAATTCACTAGTTTTTAGGATATTCACAGGTATGTGCTACCATCACCATAGTCAACTTTAGAACATTTTCATCACTTTAAAAAGTTAGCCTGTATCGTTAATGTAGTCTTTTGTGACTAGTTCTTTCACTTAGCATAATATTTTCAAGAGTCGTCTGTGTTGTAGCATGTGCAGTATTTCATTCCTTTTTGTGACTGAATAATACTCTATTATATGGAATACCCCACACTTTATCCATTTGTCTATTGATTGACATTGGATTGTGTCCACCTTTTGACTGTTATAAATAATGCTGCTACAAGCATTCTTTTTTTTTTTAAGATTTATTTATTTATGCATATAAGAACTGGGGTGGGGCCTCCCTGGTGGTGCAGGTGGTTGAGTGCCCACACTGTGAAGCTGTCTGCAGCCTCTGCAGCGCAGGTTTGATCCTGGCCAAATGAGGAGAAACCCACATGGTGCAGCAGACCTCTCTTGTCTCACCCGCTGCTCCCCTCAGCAGTGTGTAGTTAGTCTGCCTGTTCTGTTCCCCACTCTGTCTCTGGTGAATCCTCCTACCCTCCCGCACATCTGGCTTATACCCCAGTTCTTGTATAAATAATCTTTCAAAAAAAAAAAAAACCCCAAAGAACTGGGGTGTAGGCCAGAGCTGCCAGGGGTGAGAGGATTTACCAGAGAGAGTGGGGAGCAGAACAGGCAGATGTTCTGGAATACACTGGTGAGGGGAGCAGTGGGCGAGACAGGAGAGGTCTGCTTTACCATGTGGGTTAGTTCCCTGGCTGGCTGAGGGTCAAACTCATGCAGCAGTGGCTGCTGATAGCTTAATAGCGCTGTCTTTTACCCCTGCGCCACGAGGGAGGCCCTGCTACAAGCATTCTTTTACAAGTTTCTGTGTGAATCTGTTTCCTTTTTCTCTAGGAAAAGAATTGATGGGTCATATGGTAACTCTATGTTTAACTGTTGGGGAACTGCTATCCTGATTTCCAAAGTGACTATATCATTTAAATTCCCACCAACAGTATAAGCTTCCGACTTCCCTATATCCTTGCCAATACTTGTTGTTATGTGACTTTCTTTCTAGCCATCCTAGTGGGTGTGAAGTGGTATCTCATTGTGTACATCAGGCTTTCTTGATACATGCAGAGAAATTACTTACAGAATAAGAGGCCTCCTATTTGGCTCTTTGGATATGTTGTGTTTAGATACTTCATTTTCTCCTCCCCTTCTTCCCCTTCCTTCTCCTACTTTCTTATCATGTGCAGTCATCAAACCCCTGCCCCCTCTTATGTGTCAGGTTCGAGAGATGCTGCGAATGAGAGATTCCAATGGAGCCAGGATGCTGACACTAATAACTGAGCAGTTTATGGCCGACCCACGACTCACACTCTGGAGGCAGCAAGGAACAAGCATGACAGATAAGTGCAGGCAGCTCTGGGATGAGCTAGGTAAGTCCCCATATCTCAGAGAAGTACTATGTCTGTCCCACCAGCTCAACCCCTGGCAACAGTGTTAGTGAACACTTGCCATCAGTGATTACATGGATGGTGCTAAGTGAACTTTAGCTCAGTGGTAAAAGATTTAGGTTCTATAGAGTCCACACTGAATAATTCTGAACTCACTTATATTGTTTCCTTAGTATTGTACTTTACAACTGACACCAGCACTCTGTTCAGATGTTACCACATAAAAACCTTTGCTGAGAGGGCCTCCCCGGTGGCACAGCGGTTGAGCGCTGGGTTGCGAAGCTGCCAGCAGCCTCTGCAGCGCCGGTTCGATCCCCGGCTGCTCCCCAGCCACCGGAGGAGGGTCCCACATGGCGCGCAGACCTCTCCTGCCGCCCACTGCTCCCCTCAGCAGTGTACTTCGGTCCTTCTGCCTGCTCTGCTCCCCGCTCTGGCTCTGGTGAATTCTCTCACCCTCCCGCGCTTCTGACTGTACCCAGTGCATGTATAAACAAAACAAACAAATGAATAAATAAATAAATAAATAAATAAATAAATAAATAAATAAAACATGCCTCTATTAAAAAAAAAAAAACAAAAACAAAAAAACCTTTGCTGAGAGAAAACGTATTCCCTTGGCTTCTGTTGCATAGCATTAGCTTGTCTCTCCAAAC
This sequence comes from Talpa occidentalis, assembly GCF_014898055.3. Taxonomy (NCBI): domain Eukaryota; kingdom Metazoa; phylum Chordata; class Mammalia; order Eulipotyphla; family Talpidae; genus Talpa; species Talpa occidentalis. Next base: position 27,994,948 of record NW_023605305.1, on the reverse strand, counting down.
ACAGAGTTCTCAACTTACAATGGTTTGAGTTACAACTTTTCAGCTTTACTTTGGTGTGAAAGTAATATGAAATCTGAAGAAACTGTACTTCAAATTTTGAATTAGAGCATTCTGTTTTTCACTTTCAGTATAGTATTCAATAAGTTACATGAGATATTCAATACTTTATTATAAAATAGGCTTCCTACTAGATGATTTTGCCTAACTAAGTCTTCTGAACTTTTAAGGTAAGCTAGCCTGTGATGTTCATAAATTAGTTATATTAAATGCATTTTTGACTTATGATATCTTCAACTTAAAATGAATTTGTCAGGATATAACCCCATTGTAAGTCAGAGAACATTAGTACTTAACCTCAGTTTTCCCACTTTCCCGGGTCTGCTCTTTATCACTCCTAGACAGACCTCTTAGACATTGGGCAGTTTCCTAAACATGGACCTTGGCCTATTTTTCTTCCTCCATACTCCGTTGAGAGCAGTTTTTTAATATCATGGTATTTAATAGCCCTGGTGACCTCAGTCTCATCTTCTTTCTACTTATCTGAGTTTCATCTTATATTTGCAACTGCCCAGTGACCATTTCTACTAAAAAAATCACCCGGTCACTTCAAGTGACATATTTTAAAAGTTCAAATAAAGCTTCTCCATACTTCAGCCACCCCAGAAAGCAACAGTAAACATCCCACTCATACAAAACAGCATAAGAAAAAGCTAAAGCTTAGGATATTAGTGAGTTCTTCTAGACCGAAACCCCTGAGGCAAATGTTTTATTTTTATAGTCTCGAAGACTGAAAGCCTTGGGGAAAGAGGCTTGGAACTGTACTTAGTTACTTCAGGGCCAGTAGGTGTGAAGCTTGGGTTTAGGTGCTGAGGTTTTTTTATATCACCGGCTTTTGAGCTCTCACTGATAATGAATAACTACATTATTGAGTGTTATGTGCCAGTCTCAGTGTTTAAGATTGTGCTCAGATAGATTTTCATAACAACTTTTTCTGTCAAAATCTAAAAAGTATCTGCTCCCACAAAAGGCCAATCCTTACATATTTATTTTCTCTGGGTACTATGCCATCTCTTTTTCTCAAGACTTTTGCTCCTGAGATTATCTCCTTTGTCTGGCTACATTAATTTCTCCCTCCACATTGGATCAATCCAATCATAATGCAAGTATGCTCCAATATCTTCAACCTCAAAAAAAGATGCCTTTAATTTCTCCATCCCTCTCTAATTATTAACCCGTTTCTTTTCTTCCTTTCAAAGCAACACTTGTTGAAAATCTTGTTTGCAGTTACTCTTTCCTTTACTCACTTGCTTTTCCTGAAGTGTCTTATGTCAAAGTCACCAGTGACTTCCATGTTGCTAGATCACTCTCGGCTGTTATCTTACTTGACCTCTTAGCGATTTTCAATAAAATTGAAATTTCTTGAAGCCTGTTCTTCTCTTGGCTTTCATATGCCCATACCCCCTTAGTTTCCTCCTATGTTCCTGGCTGTTTTCTCTGTCTGCTTTGCCTCTCTGCTTTTCCTCAACCCTTTTAAATATTGAGTACTACACAGCACCTACTTCCCAGTCTCCACTCTCTACCTAAGAGATCATATTAAGTTCTATGGCTTAAATACCATCCAGATGCAGGTAAGGTATCTGCATTTATGTCAAATTTATGACTTTAGCCCGACCTTTCTCCTGAGAGCTGGTGGAAAGTGTCTTGTTTCCAACCACTTCTTTGAACATCTCAAAGTTAATGTGATCATTAAAAAACACTTAATTTTCCCACCAAAACCTGATGTCCTCTTGTTCCCCCCTCAGTACATAACAGCATGATGTATCTAGTTGCTCAAGAAGAAAATCTTAAGAGCTATCCTTTGGTCCCTCTGTTTTCTACCTTTTACACCCAATCCACGACCCGCTGACCCTCATTATTTGTCATTATCTCAATGGGATAATGTATCGAAAGTGCTTACTATAATGCCTAGCATATAAAAAGCAATGACATAATAGTACTTGTTTTCATTATTATTATATAATATGTACTAATTATGTAAATTTTTACCTCTATAGTACCTACTTTAAGTTGTTGGAAAACATGCTTTGGGATACTGGTAATAGAGTCCCATGAGTGCTATTACTGTATATGTAAGTGACTAGGATTTCTTGCTTTGGCTCTCTTAGAGACGTGACAGTCTCTGAGTGTTTTTGAAGCAAATTCATAAAGACTAAGTTAATAAGATAGAAAACTCATTTTTTAACTTACAGGTGAAAGTACATCTACTCACATTCTAGGGACCCCCTTTTTAATATCTAAATACTAGGAAATAGGCACTGTTAGAGAACCAGAGTTAGTACCCTGTTTACTTACCTTTTAAGTTTCTCTCAGCTTACCTTATCTGTTTTCCATTCCTTTCATCCTATTGATTTTGCCACCCATAAGGTCACTCGAATCCCTCTAGTTGTGAAATTTAATGACCACTTTTTGGTTCTTCTTTTACTTGTGAAGATTACATGTGAAATCTTTTTATTTCATTATAAATGTAAAGACTTCTTAAACTGTAAAATAAATGTTTGTTACTAGTGTTGACATTCTGCCATATTAGACATTGCTAATTGACTTCTGTGTCACCAGTTTCTCCTGGTTCTCCTGTCAGGTATCTTTCTCTTTTGATTACTCCTTCTCCTCTGCTCACAACTTAAATGTTGATGTTTCATCAAAATTCTGTTCTTAGCATTTTCTTTCCTCTCATCCTAAATGATGAGGTTTTCTTTTCTTTTTATAGGTGAATGTGACACTATCCCTCCCTACATTAATTTCAAAAGAACCAGCAGAAAGTGTAACACAGACACCATAGGGAAAGAACTACAATGTGAAGAAAAATTTTTTTTCTCATGAGGTTTATACAGGCCTTTAGGATTCTCAAGTCCTAAAAGTGGATAAAGTAAGTCTTTTATGATCTGAATATTTGTACATCTTTCTTACTGCCACACTGTTCCAATTTTTTTACCTCCTGCACTTGCATATTAAGAATGTCCTGCCATCTGGTGTTCATAAAGGTCACTGTAATTGGTAGGAACTCACAGTCCCTGTAGGACTAAACACCAACATCCTAGATTACAATTTTCTATCAGAAGGAAAAACTATTTAATAGACAAAATATCAAAAGGTACAAAAATGACTCCTGAGGGCATCTCTACCTTAGTTATCCTGTTTCAGCATATATCCTCCCTCCATCTCTCTGCCAAAAGAACTCCAGTTTATCTTATTCTCTTGAAACAAAATAATTCATGTACACAAGTTAAAAGTTAGCTAATTCTACAAACTTTTAGTACAGTTTTCCCTTGTCACATTCCTTCACATTGCTAATTCCCACTTCTTAAAAATAGCAATTTTTAATTCCTTCAGCTGCTTTTTTCACATTTCTAAATAACCTTTTTTCTTGATTTTTTAAATTCCAGATATAGTCTTTTGTCTTTCTACAATGAAGGATGAGGATATACCTTCTCTTAGGATTGCACCCTTAGACTCTTCCCAAACATGCTCTCTCATTATTATCAAGATCAGTAGACTAAGAATGTTCCAAATATTTATGTTCTGCTTCCTTTTTTTGATTAACAATTCTACCTTTAAATAATGTTTCTCTTATTGCATTTTACTATAAGCTTCTTTTCCAACACTTTTGCATGGTTATTTCCGTAGCCAATTTCAGCACTCACAGGTCCTACCTTCCACAAAACACTGGGACATGATCGCAATTCAGCCAGTTTCTTTACCAATTTCCAGTAACATAATCCTCATTTCCTTCTGAGACCTCTTCAGGATGGCCTTTATTGTCCATACTTCTACCACTATTCTGTGCAAGATCACTTAGTATTCTCTAAAGACTGAGACCTTCTCTACAGCTTTCCTCTTTTCTTTTGATACCTCACCAAAATCATTTTTAAAAATCCATTCATTGCAGCATAGGCTTTTTCTAGGATACAGCTCAAAACTCTTCCAGCCTCTACCCTTGAACCAAGTTCCAAAGCTGCTGCCACATTTTTAGGTATTTGTTGTATTAGTACCTTACTTCTTGGTTCAAATTTCTGTCTTAGTCTGTTAGGGATGCCATATCAAAATACCAGAGACAGGGTGACTTATAAACAACAGAGATATATTTCTCATAATGATGGAGGCTGGAAAGCCCAAGATTAAGTGAATAGAAACTTTGGTCTCAAGTCAGGGTTCACTCCCAGTTCACAGAAGGCCATCTTTCACTGTGTCCTCATTTTGTTCCTTAGCTGTCCAATTTTTTGTTGTTATTTGTCCATTAATTAGTGAATTTTTTCCCTTTTTTTTTAAATTGAGGTAACATTGGTTTACAACATTGTATATGATTTAGAGGTATAGGATCGACCTCTTCAGGTGTACATTACCACATCACACCCGCCATTAAGGTACCCATAATCCTCCACCATAGTCCATTGTGCTCCTTCCCTACTTTGCTCTGCTCCCTACCCCTCCTCTAGTAGCATCAATTCTATGGTGAAATTTCTAGGGCTTGTTATTGATTTGGCTTTATTTGACCCTTTGTTTGTTTCTCTATAGTCCACATATAAGTGACACCTCAGAGTAAAAGGAAGGGGTGTGCATGAGTGTTTGTGTGTGTGTGTGTGTGTGTGTATGTGTGTAATTTTCTCACCTAACCAGCTCAATTTAGGATGATCTGATTGGACTTTTTCATTGGAGAACCCTATCAGTATCTATAGTATTTCCTCCCCTTGGACAGATTAGTTCCCCAAAGATGAATCTTCCAGTCTCTTATTGCTGGGTAATAAACCTGTCACAATCTTCTCAGGACCAAGCAGAGAAAGAGAGTTGGATGGGAAGGTATCCATTTGTTCAGAGCCTCTCCAAATCAGTCTCTCTAGTGAGTAAAGTTCTGGTGTTCTTCCCGGAAGGCAAAGGCATGCAACTACTTTAAATAGAGGAGAAATCTGGGAGCATGAGACCTTTGAAAAACTTCTAAGCAATTTTCCTATTTTTCAGCCCCACTTTCAGTGGGCTTCTACAGCATGAATCATTCTAATTCTGGGATTTCTTAACTGCTGATGGAGGTTTCAACTTTGTTTTGCTAAATCAGCTATCACTCATAGACTCACTTTCCAGATCCTAAAATTCTGTGTCTGTTCTCTTTCCTTTCTCCCGTCCTGTTTCAATGTGAATTTATACCTATTTTATTAATTTATTTTCATTTTAATGAGGTTTCAGAAGTAGTGATAAATATATGGGTAGTAACTCATGTTTATTCCTTAAGGCCAAACTCAAATGTCTTTCCTTTATATAACTTTTCCTGACCGTATGTGCAGAGTTAATTGTTCCATCAGATATATTCTCATAGGACTTTCTATTAAAACTATATAGCACTGGACCTCCCCTGGTGGCACAGGCGGTTGAGCACAGTGCTGTGAAGCTGTTTGCAGCCTCTGCAGCACCAGTTCGATCCCTGCCGGCCAGCAAGGGTCCCACATGGCGCTGCAGACCTCTCCTGTCGCTCCTGCTGCTCTTCTCAGCAGTGTACTTTGTCAGTCTGCTTGTTCTGTTCCCCGCTCTGTCTCTGGTGAATCCTCTCACCTTCCCACGCATCTGCCTGTACCCCAGTTCTTGTGTAAATGAATAAATAAGTCTTTTAAAAAAAAAAAAAGACTATATAGCACTTACCATGCTTTACAATAATCATTGTCCGGGTCATTCCTAACTATAATGCCCTTGAGAACCATCATTACACTATACTAATATAATACTATGTATTACACTATATAGTATAGTTTTTGTTTCTTGGTTTTAAAAATTAAATTGAATCAATAGAAATGAATTTTCATCATCTTTAGTTGCTACCTGAAATTGAGGCTAAAATGGCCTTTCAAAACATTTCTGTCTGACTTTGAGGGGCCTAGAAATAGATGCAGCTCCATCTCAAAGAGTATTTAACAAGACACTCTGCAGCCAGGTTTACTGCTAACTTGAGATTGATACTATATCTGGCTCAGCCACACATCCAACCTTGAAAATAAGAAGCAGGTTTGCTTGAAAATATGGTCAAAAACCACTACCTATTGGCTAGATGGGGTATGTGATATCTGGTACAGTAACAGAGAAGATACAAGAATGTGATAGTTGGTTTTAAGATTTAATTTTTGTTCATATAATAGCTGGGGTACAGGCCAGAGGGGCGGGAGGGTAAGAGGAATCACCAGAGACAGAGTAGGAGCAGAACAGGCAGATGGAACGAAAGCACTGCTGAGGGGAGCAGCGGGCGCAACAGGAGAGGTCTACCACGCCATGTGGGAATCTCCCTGGCCGGCTGGGAATCGAAACGGCGCTGCTGAGGCTGTGGACAGGTTCACCGCGCTGAGCTCAATCTGCTGCACCGGGGAGGCCCAGAATGTGATAGTTTTAAGGCATCACAGTTTTAAGCAGTACCAGAATCCAAGCCCAATAAGCTTTTTTCCCTGGGAAAGGGAAATACTAGAATTTTACTGTGTACCAAGTAATATGCTAGGCCCTTTACACATGTTATCTTATTTAATTCTCACATTATCCCCACAAAGTAGGTTTTGCTTATTATGATCTTAGTTTTGCAGCTGAGGAATATAGCTCAGAAAGTCCAAAGTCAACTAACTAATAGTTGAAACCTTTTCTGAGCATCTCCCTTCTCACCTATGTCCATGCCTTTCCTCTCTCCTTCTGTTGTACCCTAACCACATTTTCATCTTAACATTTATCATATTCAAGTGACATTATTTATTTATTTCCCCCACTAGATATAGCTCCTCAAAGGTAAGAACAGGATCTTGTTCTCCAGCACAAAGCCTTGAATATAGAAAACTTTCATAAATATTTGTTGGACTGCAGACTTGAGCTTGAAATTCAAGCCCAAATCTGTCATCTGTCTTTATCCATCATAGGCACACATGGAAAAAGGTAGTTACTCTATGGAACTTTGGGAAGTAACATTAAGCCAGCACTGAAAACTTTAGCAGATCTATTTCTTTATATTGAGAAAATCCAGTGTTTTGGAACCTTTCCTACAAATGGAAGAAAAGAGTAAAGTGAAGCATGATATCAAGTAAAGTAAAGAGATACCAAGACTGTAGGCTGCTTTATTTTTCAGGGGCCTTGTGGGTGTGCATAATTTTAAATCCACATTGCAAAATGGAGGAAAAATCCTGTTGGCTGCAACAGCTGCAGAAGTGGAGCGACCTGGATGTCTGTCCCCTGGAGGATGGAAACTATGGACATGAGCTACCCAACATCACCAATGCACTACCCCAGAATGCCAGTCACAACCCAGGTGAGCCAGAAATCTTTTTAGGGTCTTTTTTTTTTTTTTTTTTTTTGCCTCAAACTCCAAAATATTAGATGGTAAAGCGCTACAACAAAGCAGACTGAACAACCTCTTTGCTGTTAGAATTGTCATCAAAATAAGAAAAACCAATACTTTTGTTTGCCTTAAAATGCCAAACCTTAGATAAGAATTTTTTATCTTGTTTACAAAAAATAAGATTTTAACTTTGACATTGGGGATTCTTGTCCTTTCCCCTTTCCCACATCTCGAGCGAGTGTCCTTATAGTGCCCAGAATAAATCCCTAGAGACCTCTGAACGAACCCTCTTTATCCTTCAAGTTCTTTATGATTAATAGATCCTGAGTTGAGGTTGGTTTAAGTTCACAAGCCCTACCTCAAGCGAAGGATGGAAGGCCAACAAAAAACAGTTTTAAAAAATGTCGTGACAATTGCCTTTCTTACTTTTGTAAGAATTCTTATATAGCAGATAGCTGGGAGGGGTCATCCTCTTGTGTCACTGCTAGGACTCATGGCCCATTTTAAGGTAAAACCAATACAACGATACTGAACCTTCCTTCTTTTGAACCCACTGGCCTGCAGCTATCACTGGGCATCAGCATTCACATCAGTATTAGCTTTTCTAACTCAGGCTATTTGGTATTGCAACTGATTGCTCATTAGCCCATTGGAACCTTTACTGGTAGAAGATTTTATCAGACAATTATTTTTATATGTGATCCCTTTTATTTTAAGTGACAAATCCCCTGATATTTTTAATCTCTAGGAAGAAATCACTTAAAGTATTTCTTGCTTTGATTCTATCTACTGTGCCATAATTATCAGTGTATTTAAGGCAAGTAAGGTAACGAGAGGTAAAAAGTCTACAATTTGACACTTCTTTAAGCTATTCTTTACAGGCACTTAGCTAACTAACCTCCATAATACAAGAAGTCATCCTTTTATTATTGGCTATGGATTGGCATAGAAGACTCAAATGCATATAAGCATTCCTTATCATATATTTATTATTCATTGTTACTGTTTCTCATTTGAGGATGTTGTTTCCTCTGTAGTCTTCTCAAATTGTGGCTCATACATCTCTTTGGGCCTGAGGGAGCAATAGATATCCTACTTACTCTTTATTATCATTTCTGTATCATTTTCCTTCTCCCCTTCCTAAAACATCCCTAAACTTTAAAGTTTGTCCATCAAAATACTGTATGTTATCCTCCTTGGTTTCAATAATTTGTAGATCTTTGAGTCAATCCCCCTTATTTCCTTGAAGATTTTTGACTATTGGATAACTGACATACAAAAAAGTTAATAAATCTCTGACATACTTTTATTGTAATTCATGATGATTTTAGTAACTGCATAGATGATCCTTCCAATATTTTAGCTTCTCAGTTTTATGACTTCCTCTCTTTTCATTGTTTCATCTTCCAGTACAATTTAGTCATGTAATCACAAGGTCAAACCCTGAACCTTGTCATTACCAAATACCTGCATCTTTTTCATAATTACAATTTCAAGTAGTTCTAGTTACCACCACTAGTCTTACTAGCTTATTTTCGTTAATATCCCAATTCCAATAATTCTTTGACCCCTAGAAATTTTCATCCTACCACATTTTCATTTTCATGATGACCCATTTTCTGCCTTATTCAGGTTAGATTCCTTGGTGCATCATTGTAGTAACTCCCTCATATACACACTCAACCCCCCTTTCTATTGTTCCAGTCATGTAGCAGACCTTAACCTTAGTAGTTCAGTCTGTTTAATTACTAATTTAATTGCTTCAATTGCTCTCACCTGCACAGCTGAACATGCTAGAAACACAACCACAGTAACTGGTCTTACTTTAAGTTTATCACCACTAATCTCAAGTGGGTCTGGAATACTGTCCAGATATCCACTATTTCCCCCAATCTATGCCTTCTTTTTCACTGTTCTAAATTAGTATTTCAAATCATCTTTTCCCTTAAACTTTCTACACTTCCTCCCCTTCCTCACTTTCGCCTTGCTTTCTATTCATTGAGAATACAGAAGCATTCAGAGAAAAATTTTGAAAAGTACATCAACATATCTACCTTTATCTATGCCCATCTGCTCTGTGTCTTCCATGTTTTTGTTTGTACTTCTAAATTCAAGCCCTCCACTTATTCTTTTTTTTTTTTTGTATTCTCTTTTTTTCTTTTTTTAAGATGTTATTTATTTATGCATACAAAAGCTGGGGTATAGGCCATAAGTACGGTGGGTGAGAAGATTCACCAGAGACAGAGTGGGGAACAAAACAGGCATATTTATTGAAATGCATTGCTGAGGGGAGCAGCGGGCGAGGCAGGAGAGGTCTACTGTGCTATGTGGGTTGCTCCCTGGCCGGCCGGGGGATCGAACTCGTGCTGCAGAGGCTACAGACAGCTTCACAGGCTGCAACTTAACTCCTTGAGGCACCAGGAGGCCCTCCACTTATTCTTGAAGTCCTATTCCTTCTCTATCCAGAACATCACTTCAGTATTTTCTCTCCCGCATCACAAATTTTTGTTGATTATTCATCTGAGTATATAAACACTATTTTATCTCTCTTCCCAAAACAGAAAACACTCTTGTGGACCTCACATGTCTCTCTGACTATGTCTCTGAGATAGTAGCAATAAGAAATAAGTGGAAAATTTAATAAAAATAATTTAAAAAATAGTAGATATTTACTATCTGTACTTCTGTCTGATTCTCCATTGAACTCACTTCGGTTGGGCTTTTATTACTCCCTACTACTGAAACAGAACTTTCACTGGTCACTAATGCTAACTAACCATCGCTAAATCTGGTGGCTGATTCCTAGTCATAATCTACTTCACTTGTCAGCAATATTTGTCACAGTGGATCACTCCTTGAAATACCTCTTTCTTATTTCTAAGACACTACTCTCAGTTCTCCTCTTACTTCATTGGCTATTTCCTCCTCTGTCTCCTTTACTGTCTCATTCCCACTTCCCAATCTAAAATGATAGAGTGCCCAGAGATGACTAAGTAGTCATCAAACCACTTCTCATTCTATACTTACTCCCTTGGTTATTGCATTGTTTTAATAATCATCTATATACTAATAATTTCCAAATTTATACTCCTGCCTGGACTTTTCCTCTCAGCTCCAGATTGGTATGTTCAACAGCATCTCAGTAGGATTTCTTACCCCTGAAGTGCCACCCAAACCTGCTCCTCCTGCTCTCTCTCCTATCTCCACATGTGGCAGGCTAACTTAAAAGCTTTAGAGTCATTCTTGATGCTTCTCTTTCTCTTTCTCTCTCATCTCAGATCTAATCCATGAGCAAATCATACTGCTTTTACCTTCACAATGTATCAAGAATCCACCTACTCTCCTCACCCCCATGCTGTTTACTCTGCCAAGTTATTATCATCTTTCACAAATTATTGCGGTGACCATCTGACTTCTATCTCTACCCTTTCACCTTACAGTCTGATCTCAGTGCTGTTGCCAGTCATCCTTTTAAAATGGAAGTCATGGGCCTCCCCAGTGGCTCAGCGGTTGAGCGCTGGGTTGCAAAGCTGCCCGCGGCCTCTGCGGCGCAGGTTCGATCCCCGGCTGCTCCCCGGCCACCGGAGGAGGGTCCCACATGGCGCGCAGACCTCTCCTGCCGCCCGCTGCTCCCCTCAGCAGTGTACTTCGGTCCTTCTGCCTGCTCTGCTCCCTGCTCTGGCTCTGGTGAATTCTCTCACCCTCCCGCGCTTCTGACTGTACCCAGTGCATGTATAAAACAAAACAAACAAACAAATAAATAAATAAAACATGCCTCTATAAAAAAAAAAATTCTTTAAAAAAAAAAAAATGGAAGTCACATCACATACTTCAACACCTCACTGCCCTCCAATGACTTCTCACCTTACTCAAAAAGCTAAAGTCATCTTTCCTCATGTTCTCTAGGCTTTCCATATCTAACTGCATGGTGTCTCTCTGACCTCATCGCATGAATGCTAATTCCATTCCAAGTATACTGATTTCCTTACTGCCCACATATTCTCCAAATATGTTCCCACCTCAAGATCGTAGCATTTGCTATTCCTTTTGCCTGGAATTTTCTTCCCTCGCTTATGTCTAAGGGCTGCCTTTTAATTCCTTTAGGTCTTTGTATGAATTTTACCTTATTAGAGACCATTAGTAGGTACTCATTATATGCTGACTGAATGAGTTATAAAAAATATTGAGAGTGTAGTCAATCCCACTGTGGGCCAAGCAGCCCCATGGTGGATTCTCAGTTCAGAAGGAGGACTTACACTGCAGCCAGTAGAAGGGTCATTGTACTTCCACTGAAGGACAACATGAAGAAGAAACAATTTCAGTAAATACTGTCAGTGCTATTCTGATTTAATCTACTGCACCTATGATCTGTGGAACATATCAAGTTCTAAAGAGATGCATCCATCTTATACTTCAATTCTTAATCCCAAAATTGGTTCAGCTGCCCTTAATCTGGTAGAGAGTCAGTTAAATGAGCCTTCCATGGGTTTTTTTTTGTTTGTTTCTTTAATGTCATTTCTATAGCCACAGTTTATGATAGTGTATGTTCTATTTAGGCTTCCTACACACCACTCTTAAGACGTTAACTACTTTGTCTGCTGTTTTGATCCCTTGCAACCCTTTTCCCGAAGCAAGATGGCATTGTTTTTTAATAAGAAAACAAGTTAGTCCTTTATCAGCATTATTTTTTCTTATTGGAGAACAAGGCTAAAACACTACAAATATCAATGTGATAAAGGTACCAATATGCACAGGGCTTCAGTTCCTTTTCTGCTTTTAATACAAATTTCATGTAAGTTCTTAGTCTGATAAGGGTTGTGTTGTAAATGAGACAAATATGGATAGACCAGGGAAATTACCTAGCTGTTTCTTCCTCTCACTTCAATAGAAGCAGTTTGTATCCTCATCACCGAACAACTGAAATCACTAACCCTCTCTTTCATATAGTACTGGGTCCTAGAAGAAATATACCTTCAGAATGTTTTCTGTAGAAAGACAACCATAGATCTCTGTGGAAAGATTCTTCCCATTGAAGGCACAAACACACTAAAAGCTACCCAACAGAGAGGCAGCATGACAGACACCCAGATAGCAGAGTCACGGTTCTCACTAACCATATACTATTCTTCTGTCCATTCTCCCATCCTGAAGAAGACCCAGAACTTAAAATTGCCCACTATTGACAGCTATATTTCTTTCTCTCTCAGACTCCTTATCCAGGCCAAGACGAACAGTGTTCACTAGAGCCATCGAGGGCCGTGAATTGCACTGGCAAGATAGTCACTTACAGCGAATAATCAGTAGTGATATATATACAGCTCCTGCCTGCCAGCGGGAAAGTGAGAGACTACTCTTTAATTCCCGAGGCCAGCCACTGTGGCTTGGTAAGTGTATCTCTCCTCTACTCTAAGAATTTTAAAGCCCAATCTCACTTCCTTCCAAACCTGGATGAGCTATCTATAGTGGTACCCACACCATAACTGCAATTTGGACAGCGTTCATACAGATCTTTGGGGGCCTTAACTAGAGCCTTAGGGTATATATGTGAAGCCTGAGCCATTTGTATATATATTTATACACACATGCACACACATAGTCAGCTGAGGTATAATAACCTCAAAGAGAAATTTATATTCTGTTTCCTAAGTTTGGAAGAGAAAAGAAGTTAATAAATCTCAAAAAGTACTAACAAAACCACTAGACATCAGTTCACAGAATTTCTCAGCCAACAGTACTGAGCAACACTATAATCTACTCTGAAATTATATGTTTTGTAAAAAAGGCACTAGGTTTGAAACCTAAATTACCCTGTGTAATGTGCTAGTAGCTAGAGCACAATCTGTATTTGTCATCAAACTGCCTTCCTTTCCTCCTTCCCACCTTCCCTTCCTTCCTTCACCATAATAGAATAAGGCTGCTCCATCATGAGTTTAAACCTTCCTCTGACCTTCTATCAATCTATTCTTAACTTTATCACAGATGCTCATTCCGAAATAGATGTTTTTTTTTTCAGTTTTAATTTTCTGAGTCTTATTACAATGACGTACATTTTTTGTTATCTTCTTCCAACTCCCTACCACTGTCCCTCACCAATGTCTTTGACTTTCTCAAGATTTTGCTGAATCTGAATATGTCCTCTCTCTTTTCAAAGTCTTTGCCAAAGTCACTACCTAAAGTTCTCTTTGTATTTTACTCTACTCTGATCCAACACATCTAAAATACAAAGCTAACAAGCATGTGAAAAAATATATACCTTTTAATAAATAAGATGCAGATCAAAACAATACTAACATTTTTGATTGTCAGATGGTCAAGAATTTTAAAATAAAGATAATTCCTTTTTAGTGTGGGTGGGGTGGCCTGGAGATAGGTGTTCTCATATATTAACAGTCAGAATGTAAAATGTTCAGCAGTTTCTGAATGGTTTTTCAACAACACTTATCAAAAGCCTTTAAAATTCCATGTTTAAGAATTAACCCTAAGCACTAACTAATTAAGAATATGCATAAATCCACAGGGGTTCATAAAGCATAGATGTAATAAAGTCCGGGTGAGAAAAGTTGGAAACAATCTAAATGTCTGACAATAGGAGATTGATTGACTCAATGGATAATATACATACTCAGTAGACTAATCATTTTAAATGTAATAGAAGTATATTTAATGACAAATACTTACAAGGTGTGAAATGGAAAAACCCAGTTTCAAAACAATAATTATAATATTTCATTTTATTAGAATCAAGTAAAATGTCTTTATGGGAAACTAGAATCAATAGTTACCTCTGATTTTTATTTTATATTTTGAAATATTCTGTAATTCTATAATTTTAATGTTATCTCTAAAAGAAATTACAATATAAAGCATAAGTCTCATTATAGTCTTTGCCAATTTATAAGCTTTTGGCAGCTCTCCATTATCCTTAAGGTAGATCCAAATTCCTTAGTATGGCATTCAAAAGATTTTACATTCCAAATTTTACCTTTCCACGTTATCTTTAACCACATAACCTAATTCCCATATTTTAAAGATATTATATAGAGTACTTTTTATGTTTTTACTTACATGGTGTTCACTTATGTGTTCCCTTTGCCAGTAATGTTTGTCTACCTATTATAAATCTTGCTTGTCCTATGAAGTACAGCTCAAATCTTATTTTCTCTATGTATTTCTATTATGTCATTTCCTTTTAACTGTTTTTTAATGATCTGTTTATTATTTGTGTTCTCTTTGAGGGAAGTGACCATTTCTTACTCATTTTTATACTTTCTTTGCCCAGCATACTATGTAGCATCTAATATAGTCTCAGAAACTGTAAGGCAAGTGAATGAAGCCTTTCCCTTTAGACAGCTAGTTACTAGGACATGTTAACAAAATGGCATTACATTTTATTCTAGTTGTGTGTCCTTTTTTACATCATAAACACTGTGGCTGCAAGGTAGCTATTTAAAGTAGAACCTGTGACTTACTTAATTTTATATTCTTAAAAGGTAAAACACAGTTCTTGGTATACATTACATGTCAGACTGAATTTGAGGAACTGAACTGAACACAAATTCCCTTGGTGTCAAGCATGAATTTTCTTGATTAAAAAAAATTAACTCAACCCAAATGTTTTCTTCTCATCTGGTAGAGCATGTGCCTACAGCCTGTGCTCGGGTTGATGCCCTGCGTTCTCATGGTTATCCAAAAGAGGCCCTCAGGCTCACAGTGGCTATTATCAATACTCTAAGGTTACAGCAGCAACGACAGCTGGAAATCTACAAGCATCAGAAGAAAGGTATAGTGATTAGGAGTCATCTTAACCTGTTATACTGAGGCTGATGAGAGTCCTTAGGGGTTACAAAATCTAGTACTTAATTTTCATCAAGTTTAATGGTGTGGCAGGAGATAGGGGATTCCAAGTCATTCCAAGTCACTCCACCTGCTGTGTAGAGTACCCCACTTTACCTCTATGAATCTCAGGGTTTTTTTTTAACCTGTAAAATGGGAATAATGTGGGCTGTCTCTCTCATAGAGCAATCAGAAAGCCTTCTAAGATCTGGTGAGCAAAGACCCTTTTAAATTTTTTTAAATTTTATTTTTTTAATATTTTATTTTATATAATTCTTACATCATTTTTCATTTTTGCACAATGTATGCATTTTCATTTTGGTTATATTCCCCATACAATTGCACCCCCCCCCCTTATTTTGACCCTGGTCCTTCCTCTCCCCGTCCCTCACTCCAACCCCCCCACCCCTGTAGTGTGTCTATAGTTGCTTGTTGATTTTTATTAAAGACGCTTTTTAAGCCATAAAACTGTACCTGCATATGTGTGCTTCCAGTAGGCAGCTTGAGTAAGACCACGTAACCTTGCAGCTGGTTGATGACCTTATGCCTAATCCTAAAATCCAAGACAGAATAATGAGGGAAGCTTGTCTTTGTGTCTCGGACAAAGATCTGAGAGAGCCTAATGAGAAGACAAGGCAGGGAGAGCAAGTAAGGTGTCCCTATCATTTTCTAAAACTTTGACCTTTTTTTCCCCAGAACTGTTGCAAAGAGGAACCACAACCATCACAAACCTGGAAGGCTGGGTGGGTCACCCCCTGGATCCCATTGGCTGCCTGTTTCTGACTTTGACTGAGGCCTGCCGCCTGAATGATGATGGTTATCTGGAAGTGTCAGGTATAAGGGTCAGCCTGAGGCAAGCCAGAAGTGGCCTTGGTAACCCTGCCTCCCTGCTAGATTCTATACTACCTCTCTCCTGCATCCTTTTTTTCACTTGTCTAAACTAGACCTACTCTGAGAGCCTTCCTTGTCTTCCTTTCTCCCACTTTCTTTTATCTACCTTGTGGACTGGCCCTTTCTGCTTTCCCATTTCACTTTGCCAGCCTGCCTTTGCTCCGCCTACTTCCCTACTATGAATGCCTAAAGAGTATGATCCAATGGGAATAAGAAGGGCTAGAAGAATTTAAGAGGCCAGAGACCAAGTTCTTATAACAATCTGGAAATGGGAAGGAACATCCATCAAGATTGTGTGTATCCCTTGCAATTGCATAATATTCTTACGTTTCCTTTGAATATTCTCATGTACCAGTTTTACAAATGAGAAATAGAAGGGAAGAAATTTAGTACTTTCAAATAAGGAGAATACATTACATTTTGTTACAATTTGTTTACAAGTGAATATAGCTTACTACACTGTCAACTTATTGAATTAATAATCTTTCATAAATACTTACCAGATGCATGAAGGGGGAGGAAAGGAGAATCAAGATTTTGACTTCTAAATCTGTGTTAACTTCCTGAAACTTTGAGCCCAGAGATAGATGATACTAGGTAATGATCACATACAAGTTGCAAGTGTTACAAAAATAATAGTTTAACTGGGTAGATACAGATTTCTTTAGGTAGAGATCCTCTGATTCTATGCAAAGGGAATCAATTTTTGGTTCTTTTCATCTTTTTACATTTTGAAAACCTGAGTTATCATATGAATTTATTCACCACTGACATCCACTTACCTTTCACATACCAGGTGCTGGAAATACTTAGGGCAATAAAATAAAGTCTCTTCCTTTTTAGGTGCTCACATTCTAGTGAAAGAGACAACATAAAAACATAGATAATTATGATATTACGTAATGTACTAGCAAAAGCTTAGTGTAAGATTTTATACTTTCCCCTACTGGCCTAATCATTTCATTAGAAATGAGCTAGGAATCTTTGTGTCTCTATGTAACATTTTTTAGTACTATGTAACCTTCTCTTTACTGCTCTGGGGCTTTGACACAGCTTCCCTGTGATATCTATTGACCAACCTGTATCCCAAAGTGGGAGGGAAAGAGGAGCAGAAGAATCCACAGGGCGTCACCTAAGGAATCTCATGCCCTGTTGCCCCTCAGATATGAATGAAAGCAGACCCCCTGTGTATCAGCATGTACCTGTGGCTGCAGATTGCCCAAACAGCAGTGAGTCCTACCTGTCATTGGCCCTGGAAGTTGCTCTGATGGGGATGGGTCAACAGAGGGTGATGCCTGAAGGCCTCTATGCACAGGACAAGGTGTGCCGTAATGAGGAGCAGCTCCTGAGTCGACTCCAGGAACTACAGCTGGACAATGAGCTAGTCCAAATATTGCAGAAACAGTGTATCTTACTCCTGGAAGGTAAGTAGATAAGGGCTATTGTCACAGTGTCTTCGGCCTATGACTCTAGATTCCCCTTTCTAACAGAGTATAGGTGTGTATCATTTTTGATGCTTACTTGTTGGAAAGGTACCCCATAACTAGAAAATACACTTGGAATCCTCGGTATCAAGTCCAGGCTGGTAAACAGAAGTATGAAGATAAATAACTAGCTGGCTTATCTTCTTCCGACAGGGGGCCCCTTCAGTGGCCTGGGAGAAGTCATCCACCGAGAAAGTGTTCCCATGCATACCTTTGCCAAGTATTTGTTCTCAGCACTGCTGCCTCATGATCCAGACCTGTCCTATAAATTAGCCTTACGTGCCATGAGGTGGGTAACCCTTTCCCAGTCCAATTGCCTCCACCAAATCAGAAATCTCCAAGATGCCTTTTAGTTTATCTCACTTTCTTCTCTTTCCCCTTTTGTCTATTCTGTTGAACCTGCCAGCCAACCTAAAATGCCTCAGATATTTTCGTATGCTCTAGGCTTCCTATCTGGGATTCCTTGATGTTAACCTATTACTTGGCTCCCTGGCTATATACTCTTGGTGGGTTTTCTGAGAATCTCCTGAGTTTTTAATAGGAATGAAGCACCTAAGACCTAAGTCTTCGTATTCTGGGGCATTAGGCAGCCTGTGAAGGTGTTTAAACTCTTCTATAAGTCATAACCATAAGTCAGGCACAGGCCACCAAATGCATCTGGAAGAAGTAGAAATAAATCTGTCTATACCAAGACTTGGGAACAGTTAGACTTTGGACTTCTTGTTTCCAAACTACAATAGGCTCCTTGAATCTGGCAGGTTGACGTCTAGAATGTAGCAGACCATAAAAAAGAAGAATTTTATTTATATCACCAGGCTGAGAGAACTCCTCAGCTCAACCAGAAAAAGACTGCTGAGGATTTCTTGGCATATATTTCTTATACTTGGAAAAAATAATCTATGGCTCTTGAACTGCTTTTAAAATTCATTTTTAGTAAAAGCTGCTCATCTTGAGTTCTACAGGTGCCCACTGACCTCACATAGAGTTACTTCACTCTAGATTTTAATACCTTCAAAGCTTAGTTAATCCTTTCCCACCCAGTTCCTCCCCAGCAAAGAACAAGCTTCTGTAAAGAACAAGTTCTAAGGAACAAGTGGCTCAGAATGGCAAGTGTCTGGATGGTGGCTGATGACTCTCCCTGGATCTTCTAGGTTACCTGTTCTAGAAAACTCAACTACTACAGGCGACACATCCCACCCTCACCATATGGTGTCTGTGGTGCCCAGCCGTTATCCTCGCTGGTTCACGCTTGGACACTTGGAATCACAGCAGTGTGAACTGGCCTCCACCATGCTGACTGCTGCCAAAGGTGAGCATAGATAGACCTTAGGCTCTAGCTCGCACTCTATGCCTGCCCAATCCTAGCCTATCAAAGGCTTGGCCTGCAGTCTCCTGAAGGGCAGAAACCACTCATCCTCTCTTGACCACTTGAGTGATAATGGTCCTCACTTTAATTTTTCTAGTAGGATGAGCACCCTGGTCCAAGCCAGAGCTTTGCTAGTTACTAATTATAGGATCCTGAGTACATGAACTAAAATCATCTTTTAGTTAACTTCTAAATCCAGCCTTCTATATGATACTTTACCTTTCAAAGCCTCAAGTTCAAAATCTGTAAAATGGGGATCATTATCAATAATCTATTAGCTTCCCACGGCCATTAGAAGATTCAATGAAGTGATGACTAAGATAGAGCCACAAGTCTCTCTACAGATAAGAGTTTGTGGCTTTTTCCATACCTAGTGGCCAGAATATAGGTAGCCCAGAGTACTCTTAGGCTTTTAAGCTCACACTTTCCCTGTTATGCAAGTTTCACCACAAAGAGAAGTGAAAAGAAGTCCCTGAGAAGCTATAATAAAATACTCACTACCATGGACCAAGAGTATTTTCTTGATACCAGAAATGAATTTTTAAGCATTTTTTTTTATTAAAAGGAACTTTATGTTGTATTTTCTTATTGCCCCCCCAAATTCATTCTCATTATAAAAAATATAGAAAGATATAGATAAATCAATATAAAAAAGGATCAATAAACCAATATAAAAATTGAACAAAAGATCTGATCATACAAGAAGATACAAGTGAGCTTTAAACTATTAAGGTACCTAGCTTCACTTGAGAAATACAAATTAAGATTACCCTGAGATACCATTTTCACCAATATTACTAAGAAGAATCGACAAATTTGATAACAGGCATCCATGTGGGGAGAGGTGGTATCAACAGCCTGCATGGGGTGTCATATTCCGAGCAGCATAAGGGTGACTGCAAATTTAGGATACTTATTGATCCTCAAATACAAGAATAATGAAGAGAACTATACCAAGGTACATTATAACCAAATTATGTAAAACCAGTCACAAAAGAGAAAATCTTGCTTAAAAATAGCTAAGCAATGAAAGACATATTGCATGCAAAGGACAAAATGTAATTATGAGATGAGGTTTCTCAGAAGCCAGAAGACAGTTTAGGAAAATCTTTAAAGTACTTTTAAAAACTGTCAACCTAGAATTCTATACCAGTGAAAATGCCTTTTAAAAACAGGTATGAAATTAAAGAAAAAAACTTTTCCAGACAACCACAGTTGAATTAGAAATCAATAATAAAATAATTTCTGGAAAATCCACCACATTTTTGGAACTTAATTACATACTTTCATTAAACCTCATATAGAATAATGAGAAAAAATGCAAGAATGTTAGAAAATGGTATAAACTGAATGAAAACTAAAGCACCATAAATCAAAATTTGAAAACTTTGTACTTTCTAAGTAAAACTAAACATTTACTTAAGTGAAAATGTTTAGCATGAAATGCCTATATTTGAAAAAAAAAAGTTATAAATTCGTAACCTTAGCTTCTATCATAGGAAACCAGGGGGGAAAAAAGCAAACAAAACCCAAAGAACAACAAAGTAAATAATAAAAATCAGAATGGAAATAAATAAAATAGGAAAATTGTAGAGAAAACCAGAGAAACCATAAACTGGTTCTCTATAAAGATAAATAAAATAGGGCCTCCCTCGTGGCGCAAGGGGTTAAGATGCAATTTATGAAGCAATCCGCGGCCTCTGCAGCACGAATTCTATCCTCCAGCTGGCCAGGGAGCATCTCACATAGCGCAGCAGACCTCTCCTGACTCACCTGCTGCTCCCCTCAGCAGTGTACTTCGATCAATCTGCCTGTTCTGTTCCCCACTCTGTCTCTGGTGAATCCTCTCACCCCCGCACCTCTGGCCTGTACCCCAGCTCTTGTAGGCATAATTAAATCTATTTAAAAAAAAAAAGATAAATAAAATAGAAATCTCTGCGCAGACTGATCAAGAAAAAAAGAGCACAAAAATTACCAATATCAAGAATAAGAAAGGTTACACAGCAGCAAATTCTGAAGACATTAAAATGATAATAAATGAATATTGTGAACAACTTTATGCCAATAAATTCAGCAGCATAAGTTAAATGAACTAATTCCTTGAAAGACACAAACTATCAAAGCTCACTCAAGAGTAAATAAAAATGGGCTATGAATAAGTAAAAAATACAAAAACATGGGCTCAAGCGATGGAATACTGCTCAGTATGAATAAGAATGAAATGATACATACCACAACATGGTTGAGTTTCAGAAGTTAAGCTGAGTGAAAGAACATGCCAAAGGGAAAACTACATATGCTATTATTCCACTTATATAAAATTCTAGAAAATGCACACTGTAGTCACAGAAGAAAGATCAGTTTCCTAGGAATGGGACGCAGGGCCAGCTAAACTGGAAGGGTAAACAGGTCACAAGGAAACTTTCAGGGTGAGGGATATGTTCATTATCTTGATTGTGGTGTTGGTTTCTTGGTTATGTACATTTGTCAAAATTTATCATATTGTACATTCAAAATATGTGCTGATTATTGTATATCAGTCATTTATCAGTAAAGCTCTAAATAAATATATAGGTAAGTAATAATATGAGTAAATAAATGATTGGATTGTCAACTGATTATTGTGGAAGAGAAGATTATGGAAGGAAATATACTATTTGGCAATTATAATGCTTCATTTGACCTAGACCATCAGTAGATACTAAAACTAATGTGTGAACATTGATGATGGTCTCAGAGTATCTCCCCACAAAATACTTGTTAGCCATAAAGCAAAAATATGTAACTTTACAGTAGAGAAAACTGGCAGAAATCCTTTAACCAAGTGATTACAGTTAATACCATCAACAATGGATCAAGTCAAAATCATATACCACCTGAGAGGAAGCAATAAGAACTCTGCATCATTTCTGTGATTTTATAGCACAAAAATGCAAGCCTACATCTAATCACAAGGAAACAGTAATCATTGAAGGACATATTACAAAATAGTTAATCTAATGTTCACAAGTGTCAAGGTCATGATGTGAAGGGAAGACTGAAAATTTTTTCAAAATTGACAAAGACTAAAGACACATGACAAACTAAATGAAACACTTGCTATAAAATCCCTTTTTGAAAAAAGTACATTATTGGGACAATTGGTGAAATTTGAATGGGATCTGCAGAAGATGGTAGTAATATATCAATATTAATGTCCTGATTTTGATGGTTGTGGTGTGGTTATAGAAGTGTGTTTCCTGATAATATAAACTAACAGTATTCAGGAGTAATGGGTATCAAATCAGTTATTTACTTTTGAATGGTTCAGGGGGGGAAAGAGATCTCTCTGTAGTATTCTTGAAACTTTTCTGTAAGTTTGAAATTATCTCAAAATAAAAGAAAAAACATTTTGGTAGAACATTGTGTTTGTAACCGTGTATAGTGGGAGTATGAATTATAACCTTTTGTGGAGGGCAGTTTGGCATATCAGAATTACAATGCACATTTTCCTTTAACCAAATTGGAAACAATTTTTCCTCCCGGATTTAATCTTACAAATATTTTTATACAAATGTGAAGTGATATTTGTATAAGATTATTCACTCTAACATTGTTTGCTATTATAAAATATTTGAAACATTCTAAATACCCATCAATAAGAGACCGTTTAAAAATAACACTTTAGGTCCAAAACCTCTTACATGGAATTCAAAATTCAGAAAATCCAGACTTTTTCTTTTAAGTTTGATGGCAAAACCTGACTTCACAGTTGAAGTTTGATGGCAAAACCTGACTTCAAAAGACATTAGTTGTTTCTCAACATCCTTGCCAGCCATAGATGTCTCTGTTGTTCACTAATACTATTATGATTTTTTAAATGTTGTTATTTTGTTAGTTTGAGTTTTATTGCCCTGTAAAAAATGAGCAGAAAATTAGACATACTCCTGTAGATAAGAATAAGAAGAAAAGAAAGCATCTGTCATTATCAATAGCACAGAAAATAGAATTAATACAGAAGCTTAATCAGGTATCTATGAGGCACCTCTCTAAAGAATAAGGGGTAGGAATTAATACTACATATGATGTGGGAGGAAAAAAGAACAGAAAGACAAGGTGTTGAAGTTTTATAGGGACAACAATGACCAGAACTAACAAAGAATAGAAAAATTTTCAGAGGGCAAAAAATGAAGATGTTGACATGACCAGGATTGAGTGGACTCAATGATGAAGCAGTGTGACTGGTTTGTTGGTCATGAAACAAGCTAGAATATGCCATGAAGGACTGAACATTTAAGGTAAGTATAGAATATCAGAAGATTGGCTGCAGAAATTCAGGAAGCATTATGGTATAAAATATCTAGATATTTATGACGAAAAATTCTCCACTTACCATGAAGTAGATGAAATTTTTACTGACAAATTTAATATAGTTTTTAATGAAAACCTTAGTCCCAAACATATATACAATGCTGATGAAACAGCTCTGTTCTGGCCTATATTCTTTTTTTTAAAAAATTAACAATGATTGAAGAGCAAACAACAGGTATTAAAGACTAAACATTGGTAGAAAGTTCTGGGATGTGCCAATGTAGCATACAGGTAAACCTAGAAAAGGCCAACATCCAACATGTTTCAAAATTGCTCATGATTTATTTGTTAGTAAATAAACAAAAAAGCATGGATAACCAAAATATTTTTTAGCTGTCTCAGTTATCTGTACCAATGACATTAGCTAATTACATTCAAGCTGGAATGTAAGAAAATTGTTTGAATCTTTTACTCCTGGACCACTATTTTTTTTATTTTAATTTTATTTTATATATTTTTTACATCATTTTTCATTTTTGCACAAAGTATGCATTTTCATCTTGGTTATAGTCCCCATACAATTCCTACCCCCCTTATTTTGACCATAATCCCTGGACCATTATTCTACACACACCTCTCCTGAACCTCTTGTGACCAAGAAATTTTATTCCCAATGAAGAGAAGATATAATATTTGGTTGGTTTTTTTTTTTTTTTTCATTTTCATAGTCTACACTTGCAGCAGTTAACTTCCAAATCTTTCTGGAAGAGTTATTGCAGAAGCTTGGCCAGGTATACCACAGTGATTCCATTTAGAGTTGCTGCTACTTGGAATGATTGATAAATATTTGGCAGAGGCTTTGGCTTTCGGTAATTTTTGAAAGTGAACTTAGAGCTAAAGACTGAAATATTTGTGTCACTACTAAGACTATAGTCTCATTACTTACAGCAAAATTTTTAACTTAAAGCCTTAATAAGTCACAGACCTGCTACTCAAGTGTAGTCAGCAGACAAGCAGCAGCAGTATCTGGAAGCTTGTAAGAAATGCAGATCCCCACATCTACATCTCTGGGGGTGTAGCCCAAGCATCTATGTTTTAACAAATTCTTCAGGCAACTTTTATGTTTAGTAAGGTAGAAGCACTAACTTAATGAAAGCTAATAGAAAAAAAAATACTATGCATTATTATTGAATAGTATACGTTATATCCTGTTATACATTCCTTGTGAGACTTGAAAATTGCTAACATGGTGTGAACCCAAATAAGTATGAGGCTAGTAGTGATGACAATGATTAGATATAAAAAGATATGGGGGGAGGGCCATCTCTATAAACAACATGGGGGAAATGTATGAGCAGTTAATAACTGCATTCAGAGTGAAAAAAAAGAGACTGGTGGCTTACTTAATTGAAGAAACTGCTTATGTAGAAATCCATATTAATGAGCTGCATTACCCTAGAACTACACCTTTTTATTTTAAACTTTAAAGTATTTATTTTTTAAGATTTATTTATTTATGCATACAAGAACTGGGGTACAGGCCAGAGGTGTGGTGGGTGAGAGGATTCACCAGAGACAGAGTGGGGAACAGAACAGGCAGATGGACAGAAATACACTGCTGATGGGAGCAGTGGGCGAGTCAGGAGAGGTCTGCTGAGCCATGTGGGTTGCTCCCTGGCCCGGGAGCAGTGGCTGTGGCTGTGGATAGCTTCATAGGTTGTGTCTTAACCCTTTGCGCCACCAGGGAGTCCCAGAACTACACCCTTTTAAAGGTCATTTGTTGTAGTTCACGTCTCACTCCTGGCCCATCAATAAATATCCAATTCTAATCTTTAGTGATGATTACAGCAATACTAATGAAGTCTTTTGTCCGTGATCCTCAAGAAACCAGATCTAACAGTTTTTGCATGCATATATACAGCTATTTAGCTTGAGGTTTTATAGAATGTTTTCCTTAGAAATAAAAAGAATAGCAACTATTTATGGCCTATAAATAGTTATTTCATTTATCAGTTTACTGATAAATATTGCAATATAGTCAATAAACTACAATATTAATATTGCTCCTTATTCCACCTAGTATCAGTATTCATGTATTCATGCACAAATAGTAATGTATATATTATAGGATGCTGCCCAGGCCCACTGTATTACATATTACATATAATACATGCACAAATTATCTTTCAAAACTCTAAATTCTAAATAGAGTTACTGCAAAAGCTTGATCAGGTATATCTCTGAGACATCTTACTAAACTCTTGTGTTTTGAATAAGGAGTTGTGGATCTGTTCATCCATAAATGAAACACTATGCAGTCATTGAAAATAACAAGAAGCTCTTTATATACTGAAAGGAATAATCTCCAAGATATATTTATGTGTAGGGAAAAAAATAACATATGAATCTGTGTATATTATGCTACCATTTGTGGTTGTATTTTTTTTTTTTCAATAAAAGTGGAAATAGGGCCTCCCCGGTGGCACAGGAGGTTAAGCGCTGCATTGTGAAGCAGTCCTCAGCCTCTGCAGCACAAGTTTGATCCCCGGCTGGCCAGGGAGCAACCCACATGGCTCAGCAGACCTCTCCTGCCTTGCCCGCTGCTCCCCTCAGCAGTATATTTCAGTCATTCCTCCTGTTTTGTTCCCCACTCTGTCTCTGGTGAATCCTCTCACCCTCTGCACCTCTGGCCTATACCCCAGTTCTTGTATGCATAAATAAATAAATCTTTTTTAAAAAGCGAAAATAGGTCATGTATTTCCTTTTAATGCATGGACTATATTGGATGATAATATACAGAAATTGATAATATTGGTTACACATAGGGTTAGGAGTGGGTTTATGAGGATCAGGAATGGAGAGAAAAAACTTCACTATTTACCTTTTGTATCTTTTTAGTGTTGAACCATGTAAATATTGTCAAGACTTTATATTATAAATGTCAACAGAATCTTCTCAAATTGAAATGTAAAGCTAATAAAAAGATAGTAGTGATGGGAGGGAAGGGCTACAGAAATCCCAGAACAAAATATCTGAGAACTGTGGGAAAATTGCAAAAGATGGATAACATGGAAATGCCAGGAGCAGAAGAAATATTTGAATTTATAATGGCTGATAATTTTCCAAAATCAGTGAGACCAGAACATAAATCCAGGAAGTTTAGAGAACACCAAATATGATGAATACCGAAAAATTTTTTCCTAAGCATATCATATTCAAACTGCAGGAAACCAAAGATGGAAAATACTGAAGAAAGACAACAAAATTATCTTACATATGGAGAAATAGTGATCGGAATTACATCAGTTTCACTACACAAGGCATGTAAGCAAGAGAGAGTTGGAATGAAATAAAGTGCTGAAATAAATAACCACCAACCTAAACTTCAGTATCCAAATAAATTACTCTTCAAAAGTAAAGGAGAAATAAAGACTTTCTCAGACAAAAACTGAAGGAATTTATTCCCAGCAGACCTGCTTTGAACAAAGTCCTTCAGAGAAAAAAGAAAAAAAATTATGTAGATCTGAAATTCAAATCTGTGTAACAAAAGGGAGAGTGTTAGAAAAGGAATAAATGAAGGTAAACACTTTTTAAATTAATTGAATAGGTAATTGCCTGTTCAAAATAATAATAATAATAATAATAATGTAATAGTAGCAGTTTATTAGGTGATTATAGTTTAAAGATAAGTGAAGTGAGTGACAGCATTGATTTTACAGTCAGAAGGTAAGAACTGAGATGCTGTTGTACATTAACTTGTGAAGTGGTATAGTTATTTCAAAAGGGACTTCGATTAGTTGTAACTATATACTGCAACTCCAGGACAAACATAATTTTTAAAGTACAATTTGCCGAGAGAAGAAACAATTGAATCATAAAATGCTAGTTTTAAACGTGAAAAGGCAGAAATGGGGTAAGATTTTTAAAAAAGGAAACAAAGTACAAGTACAATGACTAGAAAACAGTTACAAACCTGTTAGATATTAGTCCAACCATATTAATAATCATTTTAAATGTGAATGGTCAAAATATACCAGTTAAAAGAGACTAAGAGTGGATTTTAAAAAGAAAAAGATCCAATTATATGTTGTCTACACCCAACCTACTTTAAATATAAAGATTAAAACCTACTTTAAGTATAAAAACCAATTAAAGGGAGGGGATCAATGCCCTAAATATAAGAGCTAAAGTCATAAGGTTTATAGAAGAAACATAAGGATAAATCTCCATGACCTTGGACTTGACAGTGGACTCTTAGATGTGACACCAAAAGCTTACACAACAACAACAAAATTTGGACCCCATCAAAATTTAAAATTTTTGTTCCTTAGAGGACATTATCAAGAAAGTGAAAAGACAGGCTACAGGATGAGAGAAAATATTTTAAGTCATATATTTGATAATGGCTTAATATAAAGAACTACAACTCAAAACAAAAAGACAACCAATTTAAAATTGGACAAAAAACTTGAAAAGAAACATTTCTCCAAAGAAAATATACAAATTACTAGAAGCACATGAAAAGATGGTCAACATCATTAGTCATTAGAGAAATGCACATCAAAGCCACAATGAGATACATCTTCATACCCACTGGGATGGTGTCATTTTTTTTTTAAGATTTATTTATTTATGCATACAAGAACGGGGGTACGGGCCAGAGGTGCGGGCAGTGAGAGGACCCACTAGAGACAGAGTGGGGAACCGAACAGACAGATTGACTGAAATACACTGCTGAGGGGAGCAGCTGGCAAGTCAGGAAAGGTCTGCTGTGCCATGTGGGTTGCTCCCTGGTCTGGGATCGAACTCGTGCTGCGGTTAGCTTCATAGGTTGCGTCTTAATCCCTTGCACCACCAGGGAGGCCCTGGGATGGTGTTATTAAAAATAATAGTAATAACAAGTACTGCTGAAGATGTTGCGAAATTGGAACCCTTATACATTGGTAGTAGGAATGTAGAATGTGCTGTAGAAAATAGTTTTATGGTTCCTGAAAAATTTGAATAGAATTGCCTTATGATCCAGCAATGCCATTCCTAGATATATACCCAAAAGTATTGAAAATAAGGACTCAGACACTTGTACCCATGTTAATTGTAGTATTATTCACAATAGGCAAAAGTTAGAAACAACCCAAGTAATTTACCACATATGACCATTCATATGTATGCAAACTGTATATACATACAATGGACTATTATATCACAAAAATAAATGCTACAACATGGTGAAACCTTGAAGACATGCTAAATGAAATAATCCATACACAAAATAAATATTGTATGTTTCCACTTACATCTAGAATAAGCAAATTAATAGAAGACTAGAGGTTATGAGAAGCTAAGAGGAGAAGCAATAGAGTTACTGCTTAATGGGTACAGAGCTGTGTTTGGAGTGATGAAAAAATTTTGGAAATAAATAATGGTGATATGTACACAACATTGTGACTGTGATTAGCATCACTCAACTTTACACCTAAAATTGCTTAAAATAGCAATTTAGATAGGTCAATAAAGAGATAATGTTATAACAAACAGATAGACCCTAAGTACAGTACTGTTCATTTTTATCCCAGTGTCTTTCAGCAAATATTTAACTTCTCTAAGACTAAGTTTATAGGCCTTACATTACCAAATATTTTCTACTAATAACAAAGGCTAGGACTTTAAATAAAAATAACACATAGGAGGTGAGGTCTGACTTTAGCCTTCACTTCCATACCCTATGATGCTAGCTAGCCTCACTGAAAACAGGAAGAATCTTGAAAAGATACTCTCCCCAGAAAGCATGCATACTACTATAGCTGTTTGTTATTTTATCTTTAAAAAGTATTTCTTAACCACTTCAGATTTCTTCAACAACAACAGAATATTGGGAAAGCTATACTCTGCTAACACAAATCAAGAGAAAGCTGGAGTACCTAAATCAATTTCAGGCAAAGCAGATTTTAAAAAATGGAAAATTATCAGGAATAAAAAGGGGCATTACATAGTGATAACGTGGTCAATTCTCTAATAAGATATAATAATCCTTAATATGTATGCCTCTAACAACAGAGCATCAAAATATATGAGACTAAAATAATTGATAGAATTGCAAAAAGAAATGGACAGATCCACTAATTCAGTTGGGGGAATCAACATACCTCTATCAGTAGTTGACAGATCCAGAAGGCAGGAAATCAGTAAGAATATACTTGAACTGAACAGCACCATCAATTAAGTGAGCCTAATTAACTTTTATAGAATTCTTCTTTAAACAACAAAATAGACATTCTTTTCAAGCTCACAAGGGACATCCACCATGGCCACATTCTGGACCATAAAACACATCTCAGGGCCTCCCTGGTGGTGCAAGGAGTTAAGACACAACCTATGAAGTTGTCCGCAGCCTCTGCAGCACGAGTTCAATCCCTGGCTGGCCAGGGAGCCGCCCACGTGGCGCAGCAGACCTCTCCTGACTCACCCGCTGCTCCCCACAGCAGTGTACTTTGGTCAGTCTACCTGTTCTGTTCCCTGCTCTGTCTCTGGTGAATCCTCTCACCCCCCGCACCTCTGGCCTGTACCCCACCTCTTGTATGCATAAATAAATCTTTAAAAAAAAACACATCTCAGTAAATTAAAAGAATAAAAATCATACAAAGGTATACTCTAAGACCACATTAAACTAGAAATCCATTAACAGAAGGATAACTGGAAAATCCCAAAATATGTTGAGATTAAACAAAACATTTCTAACAAATGGGTCAAAGAAGAAAACTCAAGAAAAAAAATTTAAATATTTTGAATTAAATGAAAATTATAATCCAACTAACAAAAATGTGTAGGATGCAGTAAAAGCAGTTGGAGGAAATTTTAGCATTAAGTGCATGTTAGAAAAGAAGTAAGATTTAAAATCAATCTGTCATGTCATACTTGTTAGAAAGGATAGTATAAAAAAACAAACAAACAAAAAAAGTAACAAGTGCTGGTGAGGACCTGGATAAAAAGGAACCTTGTGCATTGTTGGTGGGAATGTAAATTGGCACAGCCACTATGAAAAGCAGTAGAACTACCACATATGTGCAGTAATCCCACTTCTGGTGATGGTCCAAAATAAATAAAATCACTATCTTGAAGAGGTAGATGCACTCCCAGGTTAATTGCTTTGCAGCATTATTCACAATGGGTAAAGAAAGTATAGTATAGGGCCTCCCTGGTGATGCAAGAGGTTAAGTTTCAGCACTATGAAGTTATTCACAGCCACTGCAGCACAATTTCAATACCCAGCCAGTAAGCTAATCCACATGGCACAGCAGAACTCTCCTGTCTTGCCTGTTGCTCCCCTCAGCAATAGTAGTTCAGTCGATCCACCTCTTCTGCTTCCTACTCTGTCTCTGGTGAATCCTCTCACCCCTTTCACCTCTGGCCTATACCACAGTTCTTGTGTACATAAATAAATAAATATTTTAAAACAAAAGCATAGTGCAAATACACATTCACTCACACTAGAGTATTATTCAGGCATAAAAAGAAAGAAACCCAGTCATTTTCAACAACATAGAGTGACCTTGAGGGCATTCAGCTAAATGAAATAAATCATAGAAAGACATTTCTATGTGGAATCTACAAAAGCTGAACTCATGGAAACTAGATTTTGGTTGCCAAGGACTTAAAAGTGTAGAAATGGGAAGATATTGGCCAAAGGGTACTAATTTTCAGTTGTAAGATGAATAACTTCTGGAAGTCTTATGTTCAGCAAGGTGGTGACTGTAGTTAATAATATAATATCATATGTTTGCTACTTGTTAAGAAAAATCTTTTTTTTTTTTTTAAAGATCCATTCCTTTATGCATACAAGAGCTGGGGTATAGGCCAGAGATGTGGGGGGTGAGAGGATTCACCAGAGACAGACTGGGGAACAGAACAGGCAGACTGACTGAAATACACTGCTGAGGGGAGCAGCAGGCGAGACAGGAGAGGTCTGCTTCACCATGTGGTTTCTCCCTGTCCAGCTGGGGATTGAACTCGTGCTGCAGAGGCTGTGGATTGCTTCATAGTGTGGTGCTTAACCTCTTGCGCCACCAGGGAGGCCGTGTTAAAAAAAATCTTAAATATTCTCAACTCATACACCAAAAAAAAAAAAAGTAATTATGTGAGGTGATGGTTTTGTTAACCTTATTGTGGTAATCATTTGTAATACATATTCAATCACATTGTGCACCTTAATATTATACAATGTTATATGTAAATTATATCAATAAACTGGGGGATAAAATTCCACATT
Source organism: Talpa occidentalis (assembly GCF_014898055.3). Taxonomy (NCBI): domain Eukaryota; kingdom Metazoa; phylum Chordata; class Mammalia; order Eulipotyphla; family Talpidae; genus Talpa; species Talpa occidentalis. The sequence goes on along the minus strand of NW_023605305.1, from coordinate 27,963,473 downwards.
AGAAAACTAGAGAAGGAAGAGCAATATAAACTTACAACTAGCAGAAGAAAACAACTAATAAATATTAAAACAAATTAGTGAAATAAAGTCAGTGAAAACAAAAGTGGATTTTGAAAAGAATGTAAAATTAATAACTTATAGCCAAGTTAACCATGAAAAAAAAGTCATAAATTAATATAAGTGAAAGGAGGCCATCATTACTGCTCCCATGAATATTAAAATGACAATAAAGAAATATGAAAGACTGTATGACCACAAATATGATATACAATGAGGATATGGACCAAGTCCTTGAAAAATAACTGTCTACCAAAATTCATACATGGAGAAATAAATAAAGAAATTGAATCAATAATCTTTCAAACAGAAAGCATTTGACCCAGACAATTTCACTGGTAAGTCCCATTAAATATTTGAGGAAAAAGATACCCTTTGTCTACAACCTCTTGCAGGAAATAGAAGCAGAGAGAACACTCCTAATTCATCAGTTGAGGCCAGCGTTACTCTAATACCAAAATCAGATAAAAACAGTACAGACCAATTTCATCCATGAACATAAAAGTAAAAATCCTCAGCAAAATATTAGCACATTGACTACAACAAAGTGTAATAAATAATTATATACCACAATCAAATGGGATTCCAGGTATGCAAAACTGATTCACCATTTGAAAATCAGTTAATGTAATCATCATATCCAGAGGCTATAGAAAGATCATATGGGCCTCCCTGGTGGCTCAAGGGGTTAAACACCACACTATGAAGCAATCCACAGCTTCTGCAGCATGAGTTCGATCCCCGGCCAGCCAGGGAGAAACCACATGGCAAAGCAGACCTCTCTTGTCTCGCCCGCTGCTCCCCTCAGCAGTGTATTTCAGTCAGTCTGCCTGTTCTATTCTCCATTCTGTCTCTGGTGAATACTCTCATCCCTCACATCTCTGGCCTGTACCCCAGCTCTTGTATGCATAAATAAATAAATAAATAAATAAATAAATAAATAAATAAATAAATAAACCTTTTGAAAAAATAGAAAGATCATATGATTATATCAATAGATGCTGGAAAACATTTGATGAAATGCAACACCTATTCATAATAAAAAAAAAATTCTTAGCAAGCTAAGAATGGAGGAACACTAACTCAGCTTTATAAAAAACATATAAAAAGAACCCTATAGCTACCATCGTGCTTATGGATAGAAACTGGAAGATCAGGAATAAGACAAGTGTGTCCCCTCTCACCACTGCCATTCAACATCATTCTGAAAGTTCTAGCAATGCAATAAGACAAAAAAGGAAACAAAAGGTTTACAGATTGGGAATGAAGAATAAAACTCTTTGTTCACAAATGACATGATTGTCTATATAAAAAATCCCAATGAATCAACAAGAGAAAACTAATAAATGATTATAGCAAATTTGTAGGATACAAGGCTAATATGCAAAAGTCAATTGTTTTCCTATATACCAGCAATGAACAATAGACATTTTGCACACACACCCACAAAAAAACCTTTCAAAATAAATCTACCAAACACCTACAAAATCTAGTAAGGAAAGTGATAAAACTTTAATAAAAGAAATCAAATATGATCTAAATAAATAGGTATTCCATGTCCATAGGTAGGAAGACTCATTATTATGTCAGTTCTTCCCAACTTGATCTATAGATTCAATACATCTTCAGCCAAAATCCCAGGAGTTATTTTGTGGATATTGATGCACACTTTCTAAAGTTTATATGGAAATCAAAAGATTTAGAATAGCCAACATAATATGAAAGAACAACAAAGTTGGAGAACACTATCTGACTTCAAAACTTACTGTAAAGCTACAGTAATCAAGACAGTATGGGTGGTATGGCAAAAGAGTGGAAAAATCCATCAGTGAAGCAGAACACAGAGCTCAGAAATAAACCCCCACAAATATAGCCCATTGATTTTTGACAAAAGAACAAAGGATAGTCTTCAACAAATGGTACTGAGAAAAGTTGAAACTTGCAGAGCAAGTTAAAGCTCACAAATTGCTTGTAAGGATACAAAAGATGCAACCATTTTGAAAGACAGTTCAACAGTTTTATACAAAGTTAAATATAGTCTTATGTATGATTCAGCAATTGTGCACCTAGGTATTTACCCACGTGAGTTGATAACTATGTCCACACAAAATTTTGCACATAAATGTGTATAGTAACTTTATTTGTGATTACCAAAAAACTGGGATCAGAATGTCCTTCAAAAGGTGAATGGATAAACTATGGTACATCCATACAGTGGATTCTTATCTAATAATGAAAAAAAAATGAGCTATCAAACCACAAAACTCTATGGAGGAACTTTAAATGTATATTATTTAGTGAAGGAAGTCAGTCTGAAGGGTTGCATACTGTGATTCCAAGTATATAGCATTGTGGAAAAAGCAAAACTACAGAGATAGTAAGAAAATCAGTAGTCTCCTCAGGAGGGATTCCTCGGCAAGAATAGGTGGAGCACAGAAGATGCAGCTTTTAGAGCAATGATATGGTAATGGTGGATCCTTGATTCTGTGCATTTGCCAAAACTCATGGGACTGTATAACTCAGTGGACCCTCATGTAAACTGTGGACTTTAGTTAAAGATTTATCAGTGTTGTTTCATCAAATATTCCAAACTAATATAAGATGTTAATAATAGGGGGAAATGGAAGGAGGGAGAGGGAATGGATGGAAATTCTCTGTGCTCTGCTTAGTTTTCTGTAAAGCTAAAATTGATCTAATAACATAAAACTTAATAATTTAAAATGTTTTTAAAGATGACAGAAGAAAAAAATAGCCCTGATACCCAAAGATAACTATCACTAGACATTGATATAAATCTATCTGGAGATTTTCTATTCATCTGTATGCACACATGCTATATATACCTTTATTTTATAAAAGTGAAATCATAGAGTATTAACTATACACAATTGCTTTTGATTCTCACAACAATCCTAAAATCTTATTATTTACATTTTATAGATTAAGTAACTGAACTGGTAAACAGCTGAAATAGGTTCAATTCTCAATGCATTTTAGGAGCTCCTTAGTAATCTGGTTGTTAGGATTCAGCACTCAATGCATTTTACTACAAGCCTCTATTATATTCTTATCATTACACCTTTTTATAAAACATAAGACCTAGTTTTTGTTCTATCCTTAGTTCACATTTTACTCCTTTGTGAGGTAGACCAATATTTTATGTACTAACTACCTTCATACAGTGACCTTCATTTCATATGGTATAATGCTCTTCCTGTGGTATATTCTTTGATTCTACACTAGTACTTTGTATAAATTCCTTGCTTCCTGAGTAGGAAGTTGTATCCAGCTTCTTTTTGCCCCAGGGACCTGCAGTGAGGCAAACAATGGTACTGGTCTGCTTTTGTGGCAATAATCCTGTGTGAGTAGCTCTCAAATTTCAGGTGTTGGAGAAAATTATTTGGAGCATGTAAGGTGCCTGAGGGAAAAGAGGGTGAGGGTTAGAAGCAGATTAAAAAGTGGAGAGAAGTCAATTCATACTAGTAACTGGGTAAAGAAGGAATATCCATTGGGTTCAGCGGAGATAGTTTGACACCCAGAAGGGATGGTAATGTTCAGAAGCATTCCGTGAATTGATGGTAGTCAGTTTAGCCAGTACCTGTTGTGATCAGTTGACTGTTTGGGGATGATTGTACGAAGACCCTGTGCCTACCTGCCCTGTCTCTTTGCAATTTATAGGGGATACTCTGAGGCTCCGAACAATCCTGGAAGCGATACAGAAGCACATCCATTCTTCTTCCCTCATCTTTAAGTTGGCCCAAGATGCATTCAAGATAGCTACTCCCACAGACAGTAGTACTGACAGCACCCTACTCAACGTGGCACTGGAGCTAGGATTACAGGTATGGAGGAAGAGATGGGGTTACAGGTAGGCTTATGGCCTAGTGACAGTTGATATAAGATACCAAGGAGACTGGGCACGAGCAGAGTCTGGTTCTTTCTATGTTCCCAGAACACAAATTCTTGGCTAAGCACAAGGTAAGAACTCTATAAATTGGGCTCTGTTTTGAAGTTAAAACCAGAAGCAATGTGCAGCCTTCGGTTCCATGTGTCCCCTTTTTTTCCCCACCCCACCCTCATTCCTCCAGGTAAATAAGGTGTGGTACTAAGGATTTCATTTATTACAGGTCATCAAAGAAGCCTCTCTGATTGGTGAGAGGGGTGGAGGAGAAGTTAAACAAACTACTCTGTATTTAACAGAGGAGAAATGGCTATGTAAACAAACAATAACTACTTGTTGCATAAATGAGTGGCAAAGGGAATGGGGAGAGGGAGGTCTTAACAGTTATACTTAACCCATTGGGAATGCCTCTTTTTTTGCCTAGGTGATGAGGATGACCTTATCAACCCTTAACTGGAGGCGCCGGGAGATGGTGCGGTGGTTGGTGACATGTGCTACAGAAGTGGGTGAGTCTGCCACCTCCCCCTGCCCCAAGGGGAAAGGAGTTTGCAGTCCTACTCTTAGGACAGGACAGTGACTCCTTAGAGCTCTCATATTCCTATTACTGACAGCCTAAAAGATGATAGGGCTGCTGGTAGGGCCTCTGCTCAGCCATCCCAAGTTCCACACTCACTGCTTGGACCATCACCTGATGATAGCAGTACTTTGACTCTGATCAGAGACATGTATATAAGAATATTTCAGCTACCAAATCCTCAAATGTTCCCTTGGGAGGTAGTTGGCCCAGTGGTTTCATCCCAATTCCTATTCATGCTTTGGGAAACCCCAAACAAACTTGGAAACTCAGAACCCCACTGAGATCCCAGACACTTTCCTGAGTCTAGAACCCCCAGGCAGATCTGCAACCCTGCTTTGGGGCAGGCAAACTACAGGCTCTGCTGGGTACCTGTAGAGTCCTTCAACCCTCTGACCTGGGGAAAGGAGGGCTGGGGAGACCCCACAGAGGGTCTGACCTTCTGGGATGCTCCCTTTGCCCTGGTTTGCCTCTGATCAACTCAAGGCTCCTGAGGAGGGAGAACTCATCTCTATAGATCAAGTTCTGTCCCCAAATGGTAATCTGGGAAGATCAGGATTGGAACCCAGACCATCACAACTGAGTTCAAGCTCTCCCTGACAGGTGTGCGTGCACTGGTGAGCATCTTGCAGAGCTGGTACACACTCTTCACCCCTACAGAGGCCACCAGCATTGTGGCTGCCACAGCCGTATCCCACACCACTATCCTGCGCCTCAGTCTTGACTATCCACAGAGGGAGGAGCTGGCTAGCTGTGCTCGCACCCTGGCTCTGCAGTGTGCTATGAAGGATCCACAGAGCTGTGCCCTGTCAGCCCTGACGCTCTGTGAGAAAGACCACATTGCCTTTGAGGCAGCCTATCAGATAGCCATTGATGCTGCCGCTGGAGGCATGACCCACTCACAGCTGTTCACCATCGCCCGCTACATGGAGCTCCGTGGCTACCCGCTACGTGCCTTCAAGCTGGCCTCACTGGCCATGAGCCATCTCAACCTGGCCTACAACCAGGACACCCACCCTGCCATCAATGATGTGCTCTGGGCATGTGCCCTCAGCCACTCTCTGGGCAAGAATGAGCTGGCAGCCCTTATTCCCCTGGTGGTGAAGAGTGTGCACTGTGCCACAGTGCTTTCAGACATCCTACGGCGCTGCACTGTGACTGCACCTGGCCTGGCTGGCATCCCAGGCCGACGTAGCTCTGGGAAGCTCATGTCCACCGACAAAGCTCCACTGCGCCAGCTGTTGGATGCAACCATCAATGCCTACATCAACACTACACACTCACGCCTGACACACATCAGCCCTCGCCACTATGGAGAGTTCATTGAGTTTCTGAGCAAGGCTCGGGAGACCTTCCTGCTGCCCCAGGATGGCCACCTGCAGTTTGCTCAATTCATTGACAACCTCAAACAAATCTACAAAGGCAAGAAAAAGCTGATGTTGCTGGTGCGAGAGCGCTTTGGCTGAGAAAGCAGACAGCTCACTGCTGGGGCAGCCAGGGCTTCCAGATACCATCAGGTCAGGCCAAGGACACTGAAACATTTGTCCACCCTGAGAGCACTCTGAGCACCTGTGGCCAAAACCAAAGGACCACAGGGCTAAACAAGGGGAGAGTCCAACTCTAGCCAATATGCCTGCCTTGGCCAGGTTCTTATTAAAGCCTACTGTTCCTAGAGGAGCTGGGCCCTGCAGATTGATCAGAAACCCCACAACATGCCACCTCACGCCCCTATATCCTGCGTGTCCTGGGCATTGGCCCTCTCTCCCTTGGCAAACACAGAACGTTGTTCCTTCTCAGGGATTGCTTAACCAGAGAAACAGAAACATTTATAATGCTGTAAATAATATAGTAGCTGTGTTGCCAATTACATTGTAAAGTTGTAACTATTTATAATTCTGGTTCTAATTTGATGGGTACTTGAAGTAGCTGTGGGTGGGAAGATAGGCTTGTTTTCTGAGGAGACTCACAACCATTTCTCAGGTTTCCCTTGCAGAGTATATGCTGTTGGCAGTGGAAGAGTGGGGATGACAGGGAGGAAAAAGGCCAGTTTGCATAAATCACAAGTCTAGTCTATGCAGAAAGCCCAGCCTACAGATGGGGTATCTGTAGCCCCATGGTGGGTGAAGGCAGACGCCGGCACTGGACTTAGACTTTTGCTTCACAAAGCTATGAGGACACAAGTTCTTGCTTCTGCGTCACAGCCTCTCTCAGAGGCTGCTGAGCTCCCAAGAAACAAGTGTAAGGAGAAAGTGAAAGTCTGGGAGGTCACAGAGTTCATATACATATACACTGATCACCTTTGTGTTAGAGTGTCTGGTTTCATTTCATTGTATTTGCGTGTATATGTATCTGTACGGCTAAGTACATGTGTCTGTGTACACAGATACATCTGTACATGCCTGTCTGTGCATAAACATTTGTATGTATCTGTGAGGTCTATGTCTATATGAATACCCATCTGCTGAACTGTGGGTTTCCATGTGAGGGAATACATATTTGGGAACATAAGAATACATATGTGTGTCTGTGCTCATCACGGCTCATCAGTGAATGCTTAGAGTATGTATATCTGGGCACACACAGGTGCATGTATGTAAACATGCATTCTGTGTATATGCCTGCTTTCTGTTGACATTTCTTTTTAACTGTGCATTTCAACATGTAGGTATGTGTGTGGATTCATATGAGGATCTGCATGAATGCATACCTTCTCTTTTTTACCAGAGCTCTTTTCCTCATTCCGTCGTCTCTCACCAGCTAAGTATGTTCCACATATCTCTGCCTCCTTTATTCACCATTCTCACCAAACAGACTTCTCAACACTGGTCTCCTCTACCCTAAGAGTGACTACTTCAGCTCCATGGTTCTCTTCTTGTACTTGCTTTCTTCCCCTGCCTTTCTACCTCAAGCTTCCTCTGCCTGCTTTGTCACAGCCCCATTGGTCACTGATTTGGAGGCTGGGGCTGGAATGCATTTGGCCTTTCCCTTTCTGACTAGTTTCTAGCCCTGGTGGCAACCAATCTTAGTCCTGGCTGACCTTCACAGTGTGTCATGTTCCTGCTACCTTCCTGACCCATCATGCTCAGCCTGGAATTGTTATAGAAGGTAGCAAGTGCATTCAGAAGAGTCATTTGGATGCCAGTGTCTTGGTGTTTTACTGTTCCATGTTTTAGTTCCCAAGTAGGGGATGAAGTGTGATAGGGCAGGGGTGGTATAGCTAGAGTGTGAACTAAGGACTTCTCTGTCTGCTTTATTTTCCTTTCTTTGACAAACTGTCACTTCTTTTTTTCTTCCACACTAATCACTAAGTTGTATTTGCTGTTTGTGGCTACTGAAGTCTTATTGTCCAGCCCCTACAACGTCTGGGCCCCTGCAATATCTCAGCCCAATAGTATGGTTTAAAAAAAGAGAAGCCACTCCCATTTCTGTATCACAATTGCCGTTTTTTAGCAAGTGTGTGAACTCACAGTGCTTTTCTATGAATAAATCATGGATCACAGAAAAGATCATTTTTCTAAAAGTTAGAAATTGTGTTTTCTCAATAAATGGGCCCCTTCTCTCCCTTCCGCATTGCCCTAGCTGGGATGGGAACTGGTTAGTCCTATACCATAGTGGGTTCCTAGTCGTCTAAGTAAATGTTGAATGACAAATGAGAAATTTTCTGCCTCACTAGGCCCCTCTGTAGAGCTCACAGCACCTCAGAACCTTTTCCCAGGAAGTAGGTACCAACATGATCAGCAAGAAATCCAAGATTCTGGGAAAATTAAATATCTACTCAGAAAAGAATGTAAAGCAGACTCTGAGTGTCATAGGCCTTTTAACTTCAGAGGCTTCTCATCTTGGTGATTAAAGTCTAAGATTCTAACCCTAAGCAACTTAGCTGAGTTTTTATATCCACTCTACCTTTTGGGGTGAAAGCTGAAGGCCTCAGCTTCTCCCTGCTCATCTAGACTCCATCTTTCTCAACAGTCTCTCTGAAGTACTCTAGCCGCTTCTGTGCCACTCTCTGATCTATACTTTCCTCCACATCCCCTGACACAAAGCCCTGACAGCTCAGCCTTGCATGCTATGGGAACCTCATTTCTCTGCAGATGTCACAGCTCCAACTGCTAGAATGCTCTATCCATCCCCATATAGCTGTAGGGATTAGAGCTCTGAGAGCAAAATGGTCCTACAGTATCTATTCACTGACATCTGAGCTCCCATGTCTTGTAGGATAGGATGCAAAAAGGAGCAGAGGCTAAGAAAGGATTTAAGATAAGGACACAGATCTTTCACAAACAAAACCACAAGCTAGACACCAGATCTGGAACTTTTATTCTCCTAGAAACAATCAGTCGTCTGTGTTAGTGGAATTTGAGGGGAAAGGCACTCAGTTCTGTCGAAGCAGACGTGAGTGTTTGTGCACTGCATCCACAAAGGCCCCCACATGTTCTGGGTCCATGTCAGGGTAAAGTCCATGGCCCAGGTTGGCAATGTAGCGCTGTGGCCCAAAGTCATCCAGCATCTGCTGCACCAGCCGCCCAATCTCCTCCTGGGGGACCAAAAGGCACCAGCTATAGGAAAGCCAACATAACTTCTGTCCTCCCTACACACAGTAGTGACACACATGCATGAAGGCATGCTTCAACTCAGCATTACTCATTCAGTCATTCAACAAAATGTATTGGATGCCTAGTATGAGCCAGGCACCAACAAAACAATGATTAATAACAACAATAAAAAGAAATTCCTGCCTTCAAAGAGCCCACATGGGGTGTATGGAGTAGAGGGGAGGGAGGGACATAATAAAAACACACACACAGTAATACACAACTAATAAAAACACACACATAGTAATACATACAAGGCTGAGCTGACAGCCCCTCACAGCCATCAGAGACTGCACAGGGATGAACTCACAGACATACACAGGGATTGTGGTGGTTACCTCAGATGCATACAGGGCACAGGGGTCCAGGTTGCCTTGCAAGGTCACCGTCTTCCCTACACGCTCCCTGGAAGCAGTTAGTGCCACGTTCTGATGACTGCATATATGGCCCTTCCACCTCAACTTCAAGGGCCTACCCCTCCCTGACTCACCGAGCTTTCTCTGGGGCCACTGTCCAGTCGAGCCCAACCACCTCATAGCCAGCTTGAGCCAGCTCCTCCAGGGCAAAATGTCCATCCTTAGCAAAGATGATCTAGGGGAAAGGGCAGGTTTCTGAGGCTACTAGAGGGCCTTGCTATGCCCATTAACCTTTGTTGTACTTCTGCTGCCCTCCAGCGGTTACTTCAGTCCATGTAGGCTTACTCTTGAAAGCTCCAGAGGCCCACCTTCACTCACCCCATCCCCAGCCTTACCATGGGCACTGGTGCCAGGCCAGCCTTCTGTAGATTGGCCTTCACTCGTTTGGCCACATCATGGATGTAGGGGAGTGCAAACTTATTGAAGAGCTGTGGACCAAGATGTCCTGCATGGGATTCAAAGAGCTGCAATGCCTATAGTCAAGAGGTGGTGAAGAAAAAAAAATACATAACACACGAAGGGGAAGACTCTCAGGCTCTAGACACAGAACGTGCCTCAATTTTCCCTCAAGTGACTTCAATTCCTGATAATGCCTAAGTCTATAAACCCAGTTCCAGTAAAAAAGATTTTCCAGATCCCAGTGCTAGCTTTGGTCTTTAAATACATGGAGCAGTCAGCACCCCCTGCCAATATTTGGCTTGGCTGCTCCAGCCAAATCATTGGAGATCACCCTTCTGCAGGTGGACCCCTCACCTGCAGAGTCAGTTCACAGCAGGCACCTGCCTACCCTCACAAATGTATGGAACTCTGTTACTTCCGGTCCTTGTAGACTAAACCCCAGCCTATTTGTCTCTCCCTCGGGACTGACCTGGGCACCAGCAGCCACTTGTCCCACCAGATATGGGACAAGAGCATCAGTGAGGATACTAAGCAGCTGGTGACTGGCCTGTGGTCTCTGGTAAAGCCAGCGCTTGGCGTGAGCCATGGTGCTTGAGCTGCCACCCTCAATCATGTATGTCATCAGAGTCCACTGTAGAAGGATACAAAGAAGATGTCACAGACATAGAAGCCAGACTGACCACTTGTCCACACCAGACCTGTCAGGGTGATTTCCCCATGCCCAAACCCCTGTCTTATCCCTTATTACTGGGGCACCAGCAAATCCGATCAGTGGCACACGTCCAGCCAGCCGTTCTCGAGTGAGGGTGATGGCCTGGAACACATAGTCCAGCTCAGAGGCCACTGTAGCTGGATCCCGAAGGCGCTCTAAGTCCCGCTCTTCTCTTAAGGGCTCTGGGAAGCAGGGCCCTTTGCCAGGCACCATGGTCACCTCCATGCCCAGTGCCTAGAGGGGGAAAAAATACCAGGGTTCACAATCCGTAACTCCAAGAAGATAGGCTGTATTCATCCCATGGCAGGAAAGAAAGAAGAATAAAACTCCATCTCTTCCAGCCTAAGTTTTCCCCTCTATCCAGTGAATGCTTATCTTGAGCTGTGATTGTCTTTTCCCTTTTTTACCCATTTCTGAATTAGGTTTGTACCTGGGGTACAACAAGGATGTCAGAGAAGATGATAGCAGCATCTAAAGGGAAACGACGCAGTGGCTGTAGGGAATAGAGGACAAGTTGTTAGGTGGCAGCTGAGGACACAAATCCCTTCCTCTCTTGTGGACCCCTCACCTGCAGAGTCAGTTCACAGCAGGCCTCTGGGGAGCGACAGGTGCTGAAAAAGTCCTGAGCAGCCCGAGTTTCCCTAAACTCTGTAGACAGAAGAAAGGAAGGCAGGGCTCAGCCTTAAGGAACCTCTAGAGCCCTCCCGTCCTTCAAAGCCTTTTCACCCTCCAGAATTTTACCTAGAACCCTAGGCCCAAACCCTGACCTGGTAAGTAGCGACCTGCCTGCCGCATGCACCAAACGGGAGTGTAGTCTGTGTCTTCTCCCCAGGCTGCTCGAAGGAATGTGTCATTCTTCAGCTCTGGAAAACCCTGAGGTCTGGAGTGGTGGGGAGAGGGGGTAGGTATCAGTAAGCTAGGCTGGAGGTTGGGGAAGGCCTGAGTTCTTAAGGCAGATTCAGACGTGCACCGCTATCTGCCTTCCCCAGGCCAGTTTCCAAGCTGTGGCTCCACGCCCATTTTGGCACCTCTTTGCTTATCAGGGAGACCAGAAGGGCCAGCGCTGGGGCCTCTACCCTACACACAATCCTAGAGAACCCCACTTCAATGGTGGGGGAAGGGGGTTTTCATGAAAACCCAGCAAGTTTGAGGGTTATAAGGCCAGAATCTCAGGAACCAGTAGGGTGTACCAGTTGGCTGCTCCAGAGCTTGGAGGCAACCCAGACTGGGAGGGTGGAAGAGGAAGGGAGTACACAAGGAGGGATCAGAGTTGACAGTCCCGAAATAGGGATCCCAGTTGAGGATTATAAAGTCCCGGCGGCATATCATAAATGAAGGTAGGAGGAAGGGGGCGGGGGGCTAGGGTGCAATCTAGCCAGGCGGTCCTTGGGATGAAGGTCTCAGGAACCCAAGGTTGGAGGAGTTCGGGTTCCAGCGACTGGGGTTCGGGTTCGGAACTCTACAGGGTGGGGGAAGGAGGTGCAGGGGCAGATTTCGGAGTTGGAAGACTCGAGTCACAAGCCCCGCTGGCCACACCGCAGAGAACTCACCCCAAACCGTTCGTCTCCATGGTAAGCTGTTTGCAACTGCGAATACAGCCACTACTTAGCCGGAATCTGAGCCTGCCCCTGCCCAGGCTCCGCCCCTTCCTGTAAAGAGCCTAAGCGGTCGCCACGTTGAAAGTCACATGATCAGACTTCAGTGACAGCTCCAAGGCTGCCCAGGGTGCTGCCAGTAGGACCCTCCTACCGCTCTTCACCGTAATGTCCGCTGTAGCTACGCAGCCACAAATGCCTCGGGCATGAATTACGCTGTAACTACACCTTACCTTGGCTTGAGGAATTTGCTTTCCTCTTAATGCCTGAGTATCCCAAAGGTTTGACCCAAGTCTCACTTTCACTGCTACCAATGTTATGTCTGGCCCAGCCAGGCATACCGTGGATTATGAAGTCAAGCTGTACAGGGCACCAAAATCAGTAAATATTTATATTACTAAGAGCCAGGCGCTATGCTAGGTGCAGAGTTTACAGTTATAAGAAAGAACCCCTACAGACTGATGAGGAAACAGAACCTGCAATCATAATAGTAAATGTTTTAAGAGGAAAAAGCTAGAAGCAAGAACAAAGACTCCTAGCTTAGTTGGAGGAAATGGTGGGGTCTTCCAAGCAGAGAGAACAGCGTGTGCCAAGAGAAGACACAGAAGAGCACATGACGGTTATGGGAACCAGAAGATCAATGTGGTGGAATTAATGAGGCTGGAGATGCCTACAGATTCCAGGTCATGCAAGCCCTGTGAGGTGTATTTGTTCATTTATCTGGTGTTAGTGGCTATGAAATATAAATATCTAGGAAAGGAAGGAAGAAATTCCCAACTTGCTACAGAAAAAAGTAGAAAACTGTCAAAATCACATGGGGTCATTTATTCTTTCTTGATAACCATTTGAAAACAGTTTCCACTCAAGTGTCCATGAACACACCAATGGAAAAAAAGAATGGAGTGTACATACAATGAAATATTCTTCAGCTATTAAAAGAAATTAAGTTCTGATACATACTATTAACAGTTTTGTGACTTTATCCTGAGTGACAGACACAAAAGGACAAATATTTGTGGTTCCCCTTATATGAACTATCTAGAATAGGTAAATTCATAGACACAATGTAAATTAGAGTTTATCAGAGTCTGGGAAAGGGTTTAATGAGTTATTGCTTACTGGATACAGTTTCTGTCTGCGGTGACTAAAAACTTTTGAAAATAGGTAATTGTACACTTAAAATGACTAAAATGGGGAATTTTGTTATACATATCTTACCAAATTTTTTAAATGTAATATATTAAAAAAATGAATCATATACTTCAAATGGGTGGACTGTATGGTATATTAATTATATCTCAATAAAACTTCTATTTTTAATGGAGGGTGGACAACAGAGATTCCTTTTCCTCCTTAATTGTACTCCAACAGCTCCAGTCCTCTTTTCTATTTTCTGCCTCCCCCACCTCCCACGAGATACAGGGAGAAGGGAGAAAGGATCAGTAGCGTCCTGGGATCCGTAGTAACAACGAGGATCAAGCCGGAATGATTGAAAACTCCTGTCAGTGGCAGGGCAGTTTGAAAAGAGTTATTTTCCCAAACATTTTGTTCATACAGCCGCTAGGATGAGGATCCAGAAAGGATGTCCCGCAGATTTTTAAAAGATTCCTCTGGTGGTAGTATGACTCCTTAGGGGAGGGGAGACAAAACAGTGGGGCCTGGAGAACCAGAAAAATGATCTAGCACACAGGTCTATTATTTGAATGAGGGTAGTAGCAGTGGGGATAAAAGGTGGTAGCGATGGAAATGGAGAGGTGGGGGTCGATCTGGCAGGAGCTCCTAAACCTGGGTCTCATCGGCTGGCTGGGAGCCACGGAGGAGGGTTAGAAGGCTGATGTGCGCACACGCAGGGCGGTAGGGCGGGCGCGCAGGGTGCTCGTAGTCCAGAACCTACGGCCGAGGCTGGCAGAAGGCGGGGCGAGAGAGTAGTGGGAAGCCCGGTCAGCCTCCGCGGCTGCAGTTCCAGAAACCCGATCGCCCCCGAGCTGCCCTCGGCCGCTTCGCCATGGCGGGCCCGGGCCGGGGCGCGGCGCTGGAGTCCCCGCGGCTGCTGCTGGGCCGCGTACGCCTGCTGGTGGAGGCGGCGCAGAGTCTCCGCACCGGGAGGCCGCTGCCGGCGGCGCTGGCTTTCGTCCCGCGCGAAGTGCTCTACAAGCTTTACAAGGACCCGGCGGGCCCGTCGCGCGTGCTGCTCCCGGTGTGGGAAGCGGAGGGCCTGGGGCTGCGTGTGGGTGCCACCGGGCCGGCCGCCGGTACCGGCTACGGGCCCCTCCGCGCGGCCCGCGACAGCATCGAGCTCCGGCGCGGGGCCTGCGTGCGCACCACGGGCGAGGAGCTGTGCAACGGACACGGGCTCTGGGTGAAACTGACCAAGGTGAGCCTGGGCCTGTCGCGAGCTCCGCGAAAGACTCCCCGGCCAGGGACGCCCCGGCTGGTCCCCTCCCCTCCCCCACATTTAGCTGGCATAGCGTTCGTGCCCTTTGCCCTGGGCTGGGCTGGGCAGGGCAGGGCAGGGCGGGCCCCTGGGCTGTTTCCTGACGCCGTCCGGCCCCACGCATCCCGGTAGGAGCAGCTGGCCGAACACCTGGGCGACTGCGGGCTGGACGAGGGCTGGCTGCTGGTGTGCCGCCCGGCCGAGGGCGGGGCCCGCCTCGTGCCCATCGACACCCCGGACCACCTCCAGCGGCAGCAGCAGCTCTTCGGCGTGGACTACCGCAGGGTGCTCAGGTCCTGCGCTGGAAGGGGCGGGGAATAGTGTCAGTGGTGGGCCGGAGGGGTTGGCAACTAGTCTGGCAGGGAAATGTGATATTGGAAGGGAGGCAGGGTTAAGAAAAGGGTCAGGACCTGAAGGCAGCTGGGGTGTGGCTTCTGAGGGCGTACTTTGGAGGAGCAGGAGCTCTGGAGAGGGCCCCAGGGCATGTAAGGGATGCCCGGTGGTGTTTCCCGTGTCCACCCCACACCTCCACCCTGTGCCCGCAGATGGGAGCAGGTGGTGGACCTGACATACTCGCATCGCCTCGGGTCGAAGCCTCAGCCAGCAGCGGCGTACACGGAAGCTGTCCAAAGGCTACTGTGAGTAAGCTGGAATGGAATGAGGCGAAAGACCCTCAGGTCTGGGCTCTACCTGATTAGGAATTTGGGCTTGTTTAGCTATGTGCCTCCGACATGGACCTACGAGTGCGACGAAGACCTGATCCACTTCTTGTACGACCACGTGGGCAGGGAGGATGAGAACCTGGGTAGTGTGAAGCAGTATGTGGAGAGCATAGATGTTTCCTCATATACGGTAGGTGCTGGGACTCCGTCTAAAGTGTGGTCACGTTCAGGCCAGATCTAGAAGCCTTACCCCTAGGCCAAGATCAAACCTGAATCCCTACAGCCAGACTCAGTCCAGCTCCTTGGATGTCCTGTAGGATTCCCTTGACACCTCCCTTCATAACAGTTGCCCTTTAATCAGCTTAACTATGCTTTCTTTCTTGTGCTCCCTAACCCAATGCACAGCCGAGTGCAAGGAGTGGGGTAAATGCTGACTCCACCTCCCTGCTCCTCCCCAGGAGGAGTTCAATGTGTCCTGCTTGACAGATAGCAATGCAGACACCTACTGGGAGAGCGATGGATCCCAGTGCCAGCACTGGGTACGGCTTACCATGAAGAAGGGCACCATTGTCAAGTGAGTGGACTTGAGTTGGACAGGGTGGGTGAGCCGCGTGCCTATGGTTGCACAGAGAACCATGTACATACTCCGCTGCCCCCCAGGAAGCTACTACTCACGGTGGATACCACAGATGACAACTTTATGCCTAAGCGAGTGGTGGTCTATGGGGGTGAAGGGGACAATCTGAAGAAGCTGAGTGACGTGAGCATTGACGAGTGAGCAGGCTGACCTGAGGTGGGAGGTGGGGCATGATCCTAGCAATGGGGCCTGGCCCAGCTTGGAAGCATAGGTTGGGTGAGATCCCAGCAATCCCTGAAGTCAGGGGACCCAAAGTGCCTCACATCCATCTCCTCAGGACGCTGATCGGGGATGTCTGTGTCCTAGACGACATGACGGTCCACCTGCCAATCATCGAGATCCGCATCGTGGAGTGCCGAGGTAGGGCTTAAGGCTATCAGGAGGGAAGGGGAGCCACAGTAGATATAGGAGCTAGCTGGCAGTGAGTGTGGTGCGAAGGAGATGGGCTTGCAGGCGAGGCGAAGGCAGTAGCTCCAGGATTTGAAGCTTTGGGACTGAGCCTTGTGAAGGTGCCTAGTATAGGCCTGTCTTAAAGTTATAGAGGTAGTTGGGCTCACTTGGAAGAGGACTGCATCCTCAGGCATCCCAAAATTATAGTGGTGGACAGGAGAACAGCAAGGAATATAATCTTCAGAATTAGGTGAGTGGAAAGGATCGTGGTGCTCCCAAGTTTCTTGAGGCAGAGGGTGACAAAAAACCGAGCATTAAGAAACCATTCTCAGGGGGCCTCCCCGGTGGTGCAGCGGTTGAGCGCTGGGTTGCGAAGCTGCCCGCAGCCTCTGCAGCGCCGGTTCAATCCCCGGCTGCTCCCCGGCCACCGGAGGAGGGTCCCACATGGCGCGCAGACCTCTCCTGCCGCCCGCTGCTCCCCTCAGCAGTGTACTTCGGTCCTTCTGCCTGTTCTGTTCCCTGCTCTGGCTCTGGTGAATTCTCTCACTCTCCCGTGCTTCTGACTGTACCCAGTGCTTGTATAAATAAATAAAAATAAATCTTTAAAAAAAGAAAAAAGAAACCATTCTCAGGTCTGAGGGCCATGGAGGCTGCAGATGCAGTAAGAGACCTGACTCTGATTCCTTCCCCCAGATGATGGGATTGATGTGCGTCTTCGAGGCGTCAAAATCAAGTCATCTAGAGCGCGGGAACTGGGATTGAATGCAGACTTGTTTCAGCCAACCAGCCTGGTGCGATACCCACGCCTGGAAGGCACTGACCCCGAAGTACTGTACCGCAGAGCTGTTCTCCTGCAGAGGTGGCTGTGATCCGGGGCCTGCCAGCCCTTTCCCCTTTCCCCATCTGAGCCTTGTGTGTCTTTGTGTAGAGGAGATCCCCAAGATCTTAAAGAGCAAGGTGCTCCATTCCAAGGGTCAGAGCAGCCCCTGGACCCTGCCTTCTGTACCTGTGTGTTGGGGAGCAAGAGGGTCTTATATTTATGTCAAACTCTTTATGCAAGCATCTTTACCCCCACTCCACCCACAGATTCATAAAGATTCTAGACAGCGTCCTGCACCACCTGGTACCTGCTTGGGACCACACACTGGGCACCTTCAATGAGATTAAGGTGAGCCTGGCCCACCCATTGCTGGTCTTTACAGGGGGTTCCCCCTTTCTGCTCTTGCAGTTGTCAATCTTCAGCAGAGTGTTCTTAAAAACTGGACAAATAGTCAAAATTTAGTGTTTCTTACAGTACTGTTCTCCAAATGGTGTGTGAAATAAATAGAAACTAGGGAGGAGAGTTGATAGCATGGACAGAGCAAGTTGCATAAAATGCACATGCTGGGGGTTAGTGGTAGCAAAAGATAACTTGAAAGAAGCTAGTGGCATTTGAATGAATAAGCAGGAAGCTGCTGTGGTAGCAGAGGGCACTGTGGGCCCGGACAGACTTTGTCCCAAGTCAAATGAAGCCATTAGAAAGATTTTAAGATTTTCTTTGTTTTAGAAAGCTTCCCCTGATGACTGGATGAAGGGAGGAACTAGAAGCAAGGAGGGGGGAACAGAATAAATTGGACAGAAACAGTGGGACCAGGTCATGTATAGAGAAAAGTTCCAAGGTCTGGAAAGAGGCTGACTACATTCTGGTTCTGCTCAAACCACCTCTCCCCACCAGCAAGTGAAGCAGTTCCTGCTGCTGTCACGCCAGCGACCAGGCCTGGTGATGCAGTGCTTGCGTGACTCAGAGAGCAGCAAGCCTACCTTTAGGCCACTCCTGTACATCAACCGGCGCCTTGCCATGGAACACAGAACTTGCCCCTTAAAGGACCCTGCCTGCAAGAACGCAATCTTCACCCAGGTCTGGACCACCTGGGCTCAATTGAAGGAGAGTTAGTAAAGGGAACAGGGGCCTTCACCAGAGGAAGCCTAGCAAGGTCTTTGGGCAATAGTGGGGCCAGGTCTTGACACCAACTTTCCTCTGTTCCTCCTCTGTCCCTTGCCCCCAGGTTTATGAAGGTCTCAAGCCCTCTGACAAGTATGAAAAGCCCCTGGACTACAGGTATGGCATGAGGGTAAGGGACTTGCTTGGGGCACACATGTGCACACCAATCAACACACTGCCTCTGACACCCTTTGCCATTAGCCTTCTGTCACCCCTATTTCTGGCTGGTCACTGGACTGCTGAATTGTCCCAAGTGCTGGCCCAGCAACATGACAGATCCACCCCTTCTTACAGGTGGCCCATGCGCTATGATCAGTGGTGGGAGTGTAAATTCATCGCAGAAGGAATCATTGACCAAGGTGAGGCCCAGAGGGAGGATTACAAGGGTCCTGCCCAATTCAGAGTGGTAGAGCCTTGTGGGGTCACCAGCTAACCAAGATAGGAGACCTGCTTATTAATCCACATGCACTCTTGAATGCCCCAGCTAAGGGCACCTGTCTGGCATTTCAGGGGGTGGTTTCCGGGATAGCCTGTCAGACATGTCAGAGGAGCTGTGCCCCAGCTCGGCAGACACCCCTGTGCCTCTGCCCTTCTTTGTGCGCACAGCTAACCAGGTAATTTCCCACCCCCACTCTCCAAGATGTTTCTGCTCTTCTCTCTCTACAAAGCTCCTAGGCACCAAGGCTGAGCTAGAGAGGGGGCAGAGAAAGAACCGAATAGCCTGAGTCAGCCTCTAGGCAGACAGGGAAGTAGCAGCCATTATACAGGCAGATCATTCAGGGCCTCCAATGAAAAGTATTCAAGGAAGTCTTTTTTTTTAAGGGTTTATTTATTTGTGCGTAGAAGAACTGGGGTATAGGCCAGAGGTGTGGGGGATGAAAGGATTCATCAGAGACAGCGTAGGGAGCAGAACAGGTAGATTTACTGAAATACACTGCGGAGGGGAGCAGCGGGTGAGGCAGGAGAGGTCTGCAAGCCATAGCGGTGATGGTGCTGAGATTTAACCCCTAGGCCACCAGGGAGGACCCCAGGGAAGTCTCTAGGGAACTTGGGGCAGCACAGTAGGGTCCATCTGATACCATACTGACAGCTCTGTCTTGGGGCAGGGCAATGGCACTGGTGAGGCCCGGGACATGTATGTCCCCAACCCATCCTGCCGAGATTTTGCTAAGTATGAGTGGATTGGACAACTGATGGGCGCTGCCCTTCGGGGTAAGGAGTTCCT
Source organism: Talpa occidentalis (assembly GCF_014898055.3). NCBI lineage: Eukaryota > Metazoa > Chordata > Mammalia > Eulipotyphla > Talpidae > Talpa > Talpa occidentalis. The sequence goes on along the minus strand of NW_023605305.1, from coordinate 27,943,898 downwards.
GGTGAGTAGCCTAATCAGCACTCCCACCAGATCAGCCCTGGCCCTTGGAATGAAGAGGACCAGCCACGCTTGGGAGCTCAGGGTGAGGAGACAGCAGTGAGTCCTTGTCCTACAGGTCTTGGCTCTGCCTGGTTTTGTGTGGAAGCAGCTCTCTGGTGAGGAGGTGAGCTGGAGCAAGGACTTCCCAGCTGTGGACTCTGTGCTGGTGAGTAGAGCCTGGATCCAATATGTTCTCTGCTCATTGGAAGAAGGTTGCTGTTCCCCAAGACTCACCTACTCCCTTGGCTTCAACCAGTGACCCTCTAAGTCCTTACCTCGAGCCCCAGCCTGTCTTTTAAACCTGGGGCCATATATGCATCTGCTGACTGGACATCTGTCCCAAGATGGCACTTCGGGCTCAGCACACTCTTTGTCTTTGACACAGTCTATTGCCCTCCAGCAATCCTTATCTCGGAATGACATTACCACCCATACTTCCCCATGCCAATGCACTCAGTAATCCTGCATTCCTTCTACTCCCTCACCTCCCATATTTTGTCAAGTCTCTTTGGAATCTGTTCACTTCTCCTATCTCCCTGGTTCAGGCCACCTTCCTTTCTGACTCAGCCACTTACTATAAAAGTTAATGTCCCTTTACCCACCTGATCTCCTGCAACTAGAATAATTCATTATACTCCTCTCATTTAAACCCTTTAGTGGCTTCACCTTAGACTTAGGATAAAATGCAGAAAGGCCTTACATGACCCCTATATTTCTAGCCACTTGGTTCACCTTCAGGCTGCAGTCAGATTCCTTAGGCCTTTTACTTTCCACCTTCTTCCAGTATGTTTTCTCTATGATTTCACTTGTGGCTGATCTGACTCCCAGTCATCACTCAGATCTCAGCTTAGATGCTGTTTCTTCCAAGATGACTTCCCTGGCCTTCAGGGCCAAGTAGGGGCCGACTGCCCCTCTCTGTCCTCATTGCCTGCATGAGGACGGCCTTGCCTGGTGTCTTTCCTACTTCCCTATAAGCATCTCAAGGAAAAATAAGGATTCCACAATGAAAAGCTGACCTCTCTTCTCTCCAACCCCTAGGTGAAGCTCCTGGAAGTGATGGAAGGAATGGACAAGGAGACATTTGAGTTCAAATTTGGGAAGGAGTTGACATTCACCACTGTACTGAGTGACCACCAGATGGTGGAGCTGATCCCTGGGGGCGCAGGCATCGTGGTGGGATATGAGGACCGTTTGCGTTTCATCCAGCTAGTACAGAAGGCACGGCTAGAAGAGAGCAAGGAGCAGGTACTACCCACAGCCATGAGAATAAAAACTTTGGGCAACCCCTAATATCCAGAGCCCAGGCTGAGAGACCACCAATACCCAGTCTCAGAACTCAGGCACCTACCATTTTTTTGCCCCCCATTCCTCCTCATCAGTGGGGCACAGAGATGCCCCAGGGATGAGCAAATACCATGTTCCTTACTAATCTCTGAGTAGAGACCAAGTGCCCCCACCACATAATGAACTGGGAGTTATACCCTCTTGCCCAGCCAGGCCTTTCCCCTTCCCAGGTGGCAGCCATGCAGGCGGGTCTGCTGAAGGTGGTACCACAGGCTGTGCTGGATTTGCTGACCTGGCAAGAACTGGAGAAGAAGGTGTGCGGGGACCCAGAGGTCACTGTGGACGCTCTGCGTAAACTCAGTGAGTGGGGCAGGCGGTGCGGGGTGGGGGTGAGGCTTCCTAGGGTGGGTGCTAGGAATGATTTCTGGCCTCTTCTCCACCAGCCCGGTTTGAAGACTTTGAGCAAACTGATATACGGGTGCGGTATTTCTGGGAGGCGCTAAGCAACTTCACCAACGGTCAGTGGAAAAGAGCAGAGTGATGCCCGGGTTCCGACTCCACTTGTGGGATACAGAGGCAGGGTGGACTTTGTAGAATCTTCTCACCATCAGCGCAGGCACTGATTTCCTTCTCCATCCAGAGGACCGGAGCCGCTTCCTGCGCTTTGTCACAGGCCGCAGTCGTCTGCCAGCACGGATCTACATCTACCCTGACAAGCTGGGGTGAGTGGGGAGGGAAGACCCCAAGGGGCTGTGGCTGGCCTTCTGTCCTCTCCTCACATAGACCCTGGCCCTGTGTCCCTACACTTCCTCCTGAACTCTGGTCCTTTCACACCCCCAGCTACGAGACCACAGATGCGCTGCCTGAGTCTTCCACCTGCTCCAGTACCCTCTTCCTACCACACTATGCCAGGTACGTTTCCTAGACTCGAGCCTAGAGCGTGGGGAGTGGAGGGGGAGTGGCATCCCAGGTGAGTGGGACTTCAGGTACTAAAGTGGACAAAATGGAGCTGCATTTGCCCTAGTAGTGACAGAGGTGCCTGGCATTGAGCACTGACCCAGTCTCCATCCCCCCCACAGTGCCAAGGTGTGTGAGGAAAAGCTCCGCTATGCGGCATACAACTGTGTGGCCATCGACACCGACATGAGCCCTTGGGAGGACTGAGGTGGTGCTAGCGGGCAGCCACAGGCCAGAGGACCATGCCTGCATGAGTTCACCTGACCTTGCCAGAGCAAAGACACTCTTCCTGGACCAGCAGGGGTCTGCACTTCCAACCTAAGCTTCCCTGAGCAGAGAAAGCCAGTGTGCACTGCCCCCGTGTGTATTTGGATTAGGGGCGGCGGGTAGACCCAGGTCCAGCCCTGCGCCCACAGTGCTACTAGTGCTGGAGATTGCTTTCTGAGTTATTTAAACCTCTGTGAGAGGGAATTTTCCACAAATCCAGCGCTAGCTGGCAGTCCTGAGCTAACTTGAAGGGGGCCTCCTAGCTCCCCAGCCCATAGACTTGGCTTCAATTTTTTCCAGCTCCTCCTTTTTTCTGCTTGTTTTTTTCTGGCTTCTGCCTGGACTCAAAACTAAAAACTTTGGAGGGTAGTGGAGGCTCCTCCCCAAAGAAGGAACCAGAGATGAATAGGAAGTCACCTACCCCAAGGGCAATGCAACAGCTGAGAACTCCCTTCTTCACATATAGTATTTTCCTCCTCTCTCTCCAAACGCAAGATGTGAGCTTTCTTTCTCCAACCCAGTCTCAAAGTGGCACCACCTTCCCTGGCTTAGAACCTACAACTACTCAACATTAAATCTTACTACGACCACCAACCCATACTGACTCCCCATCTACCATTCCACTCCAGGAATTTGCATTTTAAGGCTAATTACCTGAAATCTTAAATAGCTCCCATTTATTCAACTCTAAAATAAAGTCTAGAATTTAAACTTTCCTTAAGCACATCTCTGCCCTAGTCCTCCCTCCCTTAACGGCCTCCATGACACTCCATCAGAAATGGTCTTGCACATGGGAAAATTGAATAAATGGAAGAATTCATTCATTTAGAGTGTGTTTATTGGGCTTGCGCTGTCCTGCAAGAATCTTCCAGCTTCCTTCTGTAACTTCTAGGACTTCAGGTCCCTGCTGGGAGTCAAGTAGATGTGGGTCAAGTAAGAGTGGCTTCTCAGTTACAAACATTAAATGTGGAGCTGAGTGAGAAATAAGGACCCCATTATATAGAAGAGCAGGGAGAAATATTACCTGGTATCTTCTGGGAGAGGTGTGGTGATCTGGAGAATGGGAGTCCACCTTTTGGAGCCAAGTAGGTGCAATAACTTCACATTTTAGAGGAAAAAAACCTTGAAATGACCGATGATGGGCCTCCCTGGTGGCACAAGGAGTTAAGTCTCAGCACTATGAAGCTATCGGCAGCCACTGCAGGAGTTCGATCCCCAGCCAGGGAGCTGGCCTACATGGTGCAGCAGACCTCTCCTGTCTCATCCTCTGCTCCCCTCAGTAGTGTATTTCAGTCAATCTGCCTTGTCTGTTCCCCACTCTGTCTCTGGTGAATCCTCTCATCCCTACACCTCTGGCCTGTACCCCAGTTCTTGAATGCGTAATTAAATAATTCTTTAAAATATACATATATATTTTTTTAAAAAAGAAAAAAAATGACTGATGAACAAGTGTCAGAATTTTGACATAAGAGGGGGAGCAGCACTGCTGCCACTCAACTCCCACACTGCCTCCAAATTGTCACACGGCCAAGGTGCAATCTTTAAGAACAAGTAGCCCCAGCCCCTCTCCATGAGACCTGGTGTGAACGCAGTCACCCTCAAGCACTGTTTCAATTCACCTGGAAAACACGGCGAACACTCTCCCATGCCTTCCCCGCGCAGTCCGCTAGGGCGCGCCCTGACACTGCTGGGAAACCGCTTCCTCCAGGTGGCGCTGTGCGCCTCCTGGCTGCGCTCCCGGAGGCGTAGCTCCTGAGTTCATCTCCGCAGCTGAACCTCTCTGGCTCCCCATCCCTGCGCCGTGGGTGGTCCGTGGAAGACATCTCACATGGGCCTGCAGCCCTTTCTGGCCCAAGGAGCTGAAAGGACAGAAGTCACTCCTACCATCTCCGTTCTTCCCAGAAATCTGCTCTTGTCCTGCCATCCTAGGTGCAACTTCCCCATCTCGAGAGAAGGACCTAGACAGCAAGGACCTGCAAGAGGTACTCTGCTTCTGTGCGGCCTGCATGATCTTTAGTCTCTCTTCCACTAAATTAGGTTCATACTGTATGTTTTGTAGCTAGCTTTCATTTAATCATTCATTTATTCATTTATTCAGTGAACAATATGTCTCAAGCACCGATGTCAGGCACCATAATAGGCACAATGAATAAAACTGGCTAAACTGATACTGTCCTCTGAGGATTTATACTCTAATGGGAGATAGCTATTAAACAATCGCATAAACAGCATTTAATGGCATATTTTTAAGAGTTCTAAGGAAGTGGAGAGTGGTGTTACAGGATGATTCTAACCAATGGAATGCTAAATCCTTAGGGAGAATGATGAGGTGCAAAGGCCAAAAGAGAAGTGTATGTGTGTGTGTAGTGAGAGAGAGAGAGAGACAGACAGAGAGAGAGAGAGAGAGGCTCCAGCTGTAGAGGCCTATCTTAGGATTTTTGCATTGAGCAACCCTGAAGGTGTTAAACAAGAGAATGAAGTGATTAGATTTGTCTCTGGCAGCTGTGTAGAGAATGAATTTTGAGGGAGCGGCTGAAGGCAGGGAGTAACCCAAGCAGGAAATGATAGTTACTGGAACAAGGGGGATACTCATTTTAACCATTATGTTTACTACTTGCATGTACCACATTGTAAGGAATATTCATAACTTTTTATTCATTTAACACCCTCTAGAGATGGACAATGAAGTTATTTACAAATTTTCTACAATGCAATAAACATACTCACGTAGAGATCCTTGTATGCCTGTTTATTCCTCTAGAATAACTTCCTAAAATTGCATCTTTCAAACTGCCAAATTGCTATCTGGTATGACATATCAATTTTCACTCTTTTTTGGTCTATTTTCTAAACTCTTACTAATCTTGGGTATTAACACTTAAAAGTATTTTTTGACAATTTGATGTGCTGAAAATGGCATGGTTATTTTAATTTACATTGCTTTGATTGTTTACTATAGTGAGTAATTGTATTTCTTTTTTTTTTAAGATTTATTTATTTTTATACAAGAACTGGGGTACAGGCCAGATGCGTGGGAGGGTGAGAGGATTCACCAGGGACAGAGCGGGGAACAGAATAAGCAGACTGACTGAAATACACTGCTGAGGGGAGTAGCAGGCGAGACAGGAGAGGTCTGCTCCACCAAGTGGGACCCTCACTGGCTGCCAGGGATGGAACCAGTGCTGCAGAGGCTGCCGACAGCTTCACAGCGCTGCACTCAACTGCCTGGCCACCAGGGGAGGCCCAATTGTATATCTTTTTAATTAACTGTCCTTTATGTACTTTCCTCCGTTTTTCTATTGGTTTCATTTGATTTTTCTTATTTATTGGTAACAATCTCTGCAGAGCACAGCACGGCACTGTGATAAGTACTGTTCATTTGTTATCTTGTATCATCTTCTCAACAACTTTATGAAGTAGTAAATCCCCATGAAAACCCTAGAACAATGATGAATCTTTATCTTTTTGTCAAAACCATATTCCTTCCCTAAATTCCACTGACTGCGTACCTATACATTCTCCTGATAGCAGTGTCAGCAACCCCACAATCAGCTATTTCTACTATAACTTCCTTTATGTTCAATTTGAATTTCACATCCACCATTATCACTTTTCACTTCTTTTTGTTGTATTTTCATTGTTTAAACCAATGTCTCTCAATTCTTTTATTTAAATGTCACATGGTTTAGGCCTCCCTGGTGGCCTAAGGGTTAAGACTCAGGGCTAGTTATCACCGTGACAGCCTAAGCTGATCTAGGCCAGGGAGCTAACAAACATGGTGCAGCAGACCTCTCCTGTCTTGCCCACTACTCCCCTCACCAGTGTATTTCAGTAAATCTGCCTGTTCTGCTTCCCACTCTGTCTCTGGTGAATCCTCTCACCCCCAGTTCTTGTATGCATAAATAAATAAAAACAAATCTTTAAAAAAAAAAAATCACCAACAATGAAAATTCTCTGTGCATAAAAGGAAATATTGAAGTCTTAATGAAGTTTCTCTCTAAAGCTCTTTATAGAAACACTGTAGCATTGTTTACTCTCTAACTTATAATGAATCTATTAGGCAACTGTTCAGTTTATGTATAAAAATAAAACATAATATATCTAGGACCTGCAATTACTTGCCAAAGTAGGGTTTCTCTTTTAATTTTTATCTTTCACTCAGCACTGTAAAAATAATAATTCTCCACCCCACTGACAAGTCTAGAGCCAAAAGAAGTAGGATGAATATTGTGATGTGGCCAGCAAATTCCCAGAGAGATGTCTTGCACACCCTGGCAAGGTTCAACTTTTGAAAGGTTTCTTTTGTCTCCCACAGTAAAAAGAGAACTTTAGAGCTTGCCCTTCTTAAACTATTCCCCACCCCATATAAACACATACACACTAATATGCCTTAAGGAGGAAATATGAGCAAGATATAAACATTATAGGAACTAGCCTATGTTCAATAAGCAGTTATTAAGAACTTCCTGTGCAATTAAAACTTAAAAATAAATAATAAACATGTGGGTAGGCATAAGGGATAATAATATGAATTGACTTAGTGAGAAGGAACATTCTGGAGAAGAGCTTGTCGTTAGTGACCAAGGCCCGAGGCCCAGTCTCCCACCACCAAATAAGAGATCAAAAGAAAATATACAAGAAATTCGTAATTCACCCAATATTATGTATTTAACATGTTCCAGTTCCCGTCCTGGAACTTTATGTACCTGGTAGGCAAAGATACAGGCCCTCAGAGGGTTTCCAGTGTGATAGAAAAGACATAAAATGTAGATGACAATCCTATGTTGTGCTCAATAGAAGTAGCAGAGGCAGTGGAAGCCAGAAGGAAGTAACCCACATGGTGACAGTTCATAAAGTATGCTCCATGGACCCCTTAAGATCTTTTTGGGAGAACTGTCAGGCAATTCTTTTCATAATACTAAAACAATACTAGCTCATTCATTGTATTTGATATGTACACTGCTAGTACAAAATCAGTGGTGATTAAAACTGTTGGTGCTTTAACATGAATCAAAGTACTGATACCAAACTATACTAATATGTCATTGTATTCCTCACTGCTTCACACTGGCAGTAAAGGTAAAAATAAAGATAAAATAGGGCCTCCCTGGTGGCACAAGAGGTTAAAGTCTCAGCACTATGAAGCAATCCACAGCTCCCCATCCAGGGAGCTACCCATCTGGCCCAACAGACATATCCTGTCTCGCCCACTGCTCCCCTCAGCATGTATTTCAGTCAATCTGCCTGTTCTGTTCCCTGCTCTGTCTCTGGTGAATCCTCTCACTCCCCTGCACCTCTGGCCTATACCCTAATTAATTGATGCATAAATACATAAATCTTTAAAAAATAATTATAAAGCAAAATTTTTAAGTTTTAATTAAGTATGCCTTTGATGAAGCAAAAAAGTCATTTCATTAAATCTTAATCCTTGAGTACAATCATTTTAGTATTCTATTTTTTTTTTTATAGAGGCATGCTTTTATTTTATTTTATTTTACTTTGTTTGTTTGTTTTATACATGCACTGGGTACAGTCAGAAGCGCGAGAGGGCGAGAGAATTCACCAGAGCCAGAGCGGGGAGCAGAGCAGGCAGAAGGACCGAAGCACACTGCTGAGGGGAGCAGCGGGCGGCAGGAGAGGTCTGCGCGCCATGTGGGACCCTCCTCCGGTGGCCGGGGAGCAGCCGGGGATCGAACCGGCGCTGCAGAGGTCACGGGCAGCTTCGCAACCCAGCGCTCAACCGCTGCGCCACCGGGGAGGCCCCATTTTAGTATTCTATGTGACAAAATAGGAAGTACACATATAACACTTATATGTACTAAAAAGGTATGTCTCTACATAAAGTACTGTGTGTTTGAGTTACAAACTACTGCTATTTTCATAGAAAACTATATTTACTTCAAAGAATCCCTTATCCATGCAGTCCATGAAATGGGATTAAAAATGGATTGAGAATTGACCAATATGATCAGAGCTCCTATGGGCACCAATTAGGTTTGAGCTTGCACCAGTGCCACAGGAGCTCCTGGTGTTCAGTTTTGAAACAACCAAGGTGAGAATAAAAGTGGACCAGCATGGAACATTCTAATTGAACATGGCATTCAAAATGGACCAATTTGATTGGCCCAGCACCAAAGAGCTGAGATAGGAGCTGCCCCCCCAAAACTCCTTCACTGCTATTGGTGTTTAGTTGTGAAGCCCAACCACAGTATAGGCCAAGTTGGGCACCCTGGTGCAGTTTTAGTGAAAAAGCCCAACCTCAGTATAGGTCAGGTAGGGCACACTGGGGTATTTGAAGGCACAAATCAAATAGCTGGGATTGGAAATAGACCAATCTGATAGGAGCTCCCATGACTGCCAGTAAACTAAAAAGAACCAATCAGGTTCAAGGGGGCGTACCCTGAAGACTATATAAATCATGTGCCAACCCACTTAAGCAGTGAGGGGGCATACTTGTCCAGAATCTCTCCTGGGAAGACCATCATTGAGCTTTAACACTGGTTCCTGTCCTCTGGCACAGTTCCTTCACAGCACTGACCTCCAACTTTGTGACATCTGCCTGCTGAATAAGACCAGTGGCCCTTTGCTACAAGTCTCTAAAAGAGCTGTTTGCTGATGGCCTTATTCCCAGCATCTGTAAGAGCCATAACACTGGTCCCTGCCTCTGACACGTACACCACCAACCCCTGGTGCTGTTGCCTTTGGTACTGCAGGTCTGGTGTCCAGCACTGCCTGACCTGGTCTTTGGATTACTGTTGGTGACTGCTGTTGCTGGCTACTGTGGTCCACCTCTGGAGAGACCTTCAAATACCCTTGCGTCTAATCTCTGCTTCAAGCACCGCCTGACTGTTGCTACTGCCTTTAGCCCTGCCTGTACCCTTATCTTTGCGCCCAACTTCTCTATCTCCCTTTTGTAAATAAATGTTGTTTTTGTTGACTTCTGAGCCTGAGTCATGCCCCACAATGGAAGTTGTAAGTGCATAGGTGAGAATCCACCAACCCAGTGACATTTTGCTTCCCCAGCTTTGCACAGTTTCAAACTGACAAACTATGGCCCACAATTTATCAAAATGAGTGAAGTAAGCCAGTCACTTCAAGGAAAATCACTAACAATATCTGTAGTTAATGGTAATATTTGAGCTTTCAAGAGAAAATCAGGAGTTTAGAAAATTTGTATCTGCCTTCATAAGCTTGCCAGCTTTTTAATACTTCTCTGATGAGATTGGTAGTGATAGTAACAAATGTGACTTTTAAAAATATGGTATAATGAGTCAATGTTGGGAAGATCTGCATAACTCAATGAACCAATATTTTATAATCAATGCATCAAATGGCAAAATCTCACATGGGTAAAATGTCATTCAAATGCTAGTATTGTAACAGAATACAAAATGTTTATTGATACAATTTCAAATTCTATATTGCAACCAATCTTTAAGAAACTACCACTAACTGAGTTTGATGTAGTATCGATGAGAAATACCTATAATTATCTGACAAATCTATTAAAATTTCTCTCCTTTTCCGACTATGTATCAACCAAACAATTCAACCAAAACAATAATGGAGACTGATGTGGGTAGAATTCAGTGGTTTTCCGTTAACCCAGACATTAAAGAGATCTACAGCAGCTTTTTTTTCCCTGCCTGCTTGTGTTTTGCATGCAAGCATCCTGTTCTCCTTTCTTTTTCTTAATAAACATGTCCTTTTAAAATATAAAAATAAATAAAGAGATCTGCAAAAAAAGTTGAAACAATGGCCTTTTTTACTAAATTTGTTTTGAAAATAATTATGTATTTTCATAAAAGTGTTATTTATGTTACCATGTAATGACTTTATTTTGTTTTTTATTAATGTTTTAAAATTTTTAATATGATAAGTAGAAGTGGATATTATTCATACAGACAAAACTCTTTGGGATCCCCCATAATTTTTAAGAATGTAAAGGTCCAGAGACCAAAATGTTTGAGAACCACTGCTCAATGAAATCATTTAAAGTGAGTTTAAGCTAAAATAATCCCTCACTGGAGGAGAAAATCTTCTAGTTCCCTGAAAACATTTGCTAGTTTAAATATGAGCATTTAAAATGAATGACAAATACGGTATTTCATCACTAATTCTTACTCAAAGCCATGATATAATACCATGACTTCTGCTTGCTTGGATTAATACCAAGAAAAGAATCTTTCTGTAAAAAGACAGGTGTAGGGGCAGGACTGGCCACAGTGCAGGTTTTCTGATCCCATGCAGACCGGGTAAAGGAGGAGTCAGAGTCCTCAGTAGTTTTTCAGGTTTTTTATTTGGGGTTCACCAGGCATATGGCAGGCAGGGGTGCTGGCTGCGGGGCTGGGAGGCTGGCAGGCCTCCCAGCCCCCAGCAAGTCTTCACTCTATCTGGGCTCTCTAGCGTTTGTTCTGCTGCTTCTCGGCTTCTCTTTCGGCTTTTCTTCGGCTTCTACTGCTGCTACTGGAGCTGCTACTGCTGCTGCTGCTGCTGCTGGCGTCCCCCCATGACACTGCCCTTAAAAGCACAGTCTTAGCTCAGCTGAATCCCATCTACCTATGCCCACACCCTATTCCAGGTGCCCGCCATCAGGCATGCATTCAGGACAAGGATCCATCATCTATCCTGATGGCGGAAGGGCAGAAAAGCCTAATATTTTCTTTACCCTACAACAGGGTAGCCAAGTTTCGAACTCCTGGCTGTAATCACTCCATGGCTTCCTTTTACTAACTGTCAGTGTTATAGTTAATATAGGTAATCATTCAATTACTCATCACCAGCATTAAAACGTGAAGGAGAGGCAGGGCAGATGTAGACTAGCTTCATGGATATGACCTCATAACTTTTTTTGTTTTATTTCCAGTAAGATCTAAGCTGAGTCATTTGTGCCTTCTGATGAAAAATCTGGGGAAATTACAAGTCCTCTCTCGTTGACAGCAGTATCCCCAGCACCTGGCATCTAAGACATTGCTTGGTCTGGAAGGGATTATGCTAACAAAATAAGTCAGAAGGAAAACGATAAATATCGGATGGTTTCATTTACATGGGGAATATAAAGAAACCAAACAAAGGATCAGGAAAAAAAAACAAAACTTGCAAGCTGACTATAGACCTGAAGCACACATAGGAGTGGGGGGGAAAGAAGGGGGAGGGAGAGGGGTTAAAAGAAGGGACAGAAGAGCACAAAGGACTATGGTATGGGAGAACTATAGAACCAGGTGCTGTGGTGGTGGGAGAACTATGGGGACTACACTTGACAGGAGAAATCAAATATGGTCCAAAAATTAACCATAATGTAAGAAAACAAATGTAAAAAATTAAAAAAAAGACATTGTTTGGCACATTATTACTATACACTCAGTAAATGTTGTTGAAGTCAAATGTCTTTATTTTTATTGTAGAAAGTAAATTCTGTCTCCTAACTGGCAAGGAGGTAAAGGTACTCAAGATGCAAGAGATGGATAGACAAAGAGAAAGTTGCCAAAAGATTAGGAAATTGTAGGAGCATGTGGGAGGGAATAACTATTGTTTTTGGTTATCTACTACAGCTTAACACACTACCCCAAACTTATCCTCAAAATAACTATTTTATTATTATTTCTCACAGTTGTTGAAGTTGCCGAGACTCAGGTGCTTGGAGTCTCTCATGAAGCTACAGTCCCTTAAGTGATCAACGTGTTTCCAGGGTGGCTATTATCACTGCAACAACCAGAGTGATCCTTTAAACACCTGTTATATCATTTCCCTTACTAAATTCAAGGTCCTCACAATGACCTACAAGACCCATAGGATCTGAACTCTCCACTCATTCCCACATTGCCTTTCTGACCCTCCTCTGCCATCACTTGCTGCCCCTCTGACTTACTTCCCTTCAGCCATATTGTACTGTCTGCTATTACTTGACCATGCAGTCTCTCTTCGGAGCCTTTGCATTTGCTGGGTAGTCTGCTTAGAAGGCTCTTACCTGAGACACCCACTGATCCACTTTCTTCAATCTAGTAGTGTCACCTCTGTGAGGCCTGTACTGACTCGCCACCCTCACTTCCACACTGTTTTGATGACTGCAGGTGGGTACTCTCCATGACATATGTGGGCTGAAATAATGATTCCAGTAATTGGGATAATTAGACAATATAGTAGATAATCAAAGTGAGGATTCAAATCTGGGAATAGTCTGATAGATTTTACTCTGAGAAAACTGCTCTGCCAGTCACAAGTTTGAATGAGATAATCTACTTTAGGAAAGAAGGGAATCCATTTTCTTCCATCAAACAGCATAATGATAAAAATATTCATTTTGACAAGGATTTCAGGTTTTTTTTTTCATAGATTTCGAATTGCGAAGCTTTCCCTATTGTTCTGACTCAAAGACTACTGTTGTGTATACTTCATGGGAAGGAAGACATAAGGGTAGTTCAACTTGATCCTAACTCTGCTTGTGCGACTCTTGATTGGGTACTTGTACGGGGCAGGGCAGGAATGGGCCACTGAGCAGGTTTTCTATGATTCCAGCAGACAGGTGAAAGAGGAGTCCTGGAGCCCTCAGTGGCTTTTGCAGGCTTTTATTGGGATTTACCAGGTACACAGCAGGCAGGGGTGCTGGGGGACTGGCAGGCCTCCCAGCCCCCAGCAAGTCTTCACTCTGGGCTCTCTGGCCTTCTCTCACATTCTCTTTGCTCTTCCATTCATTCTGCTTCTCTCGACTTCTTCTGCTGGAGTCTCCCAGACGCGGCCCTTAAAAAGCCCAGTCTTAGCCCAGGTGAATCCCATCTACTTATGCCCACACCCTACTCCAGGTGCCCGCCATCAGGCATGCATTTTGGACCACAGGGTTCCGTCATCTATCCTAATGGAGGGAGGGCAGAAAAGCCTGATACTTGTACCTAACCCTACAGTACTCATTGTTTGATCTTCCAATAACTGTCTTCTGGTCACCAACAGAAGGTGGGGTAGCGGCAAGGGGGTTGTTGATTTCATTTCCTCTCGGGCATATGGACTTTTCTTCCTGTGTTTTCCACAGAACAGGACCAGGCAGTTCTGACTCTGGTCTAAGCAGGGGCACTGCTATTCCCTCCAGCCTGTCAGAATAGGGAGAGGGGTCCAAAAATGCAATTCCAGTTCTCACATAACGGTCTGATTCAGAAAGTTGAAGTGAGTCTTCAGGTTAGACATCACAGACATAGAAAGCCCTGGCAATCCTCGACCCGCATGGGCTCTTAGTGATTTCTCTACTGGAAAGCTCAAACTGGGTTCCCTCAGACACCTCTTTTCAGGGGGGCAGGCGTAGTCCGCATCTAGGAAAGAACTTTGAAGGAGACTGAAGAGTTCTGATCTGGGTTCTAGAAGCGCAGCCCTGGAAGGGATACTTAAAGGGTGTGCCTGATTTTGTGAATGAAGGAAAAAGCCACAGACGGTCCTACCCACCCCCCCCCCCACCCTCGGGCCCCCCTTCCCCCTTCCTCCTCTCTCCCGGCGAGAGCGCGTCCCCTTTGTCATCCATCGCTCGGCGCTCATCCCTTCTCTGCGGGCCTGTCCGTCGCGCCCCATCGATCTGCTCGGCCATCGCGCGCCTGCGCCTTTGGACTGTCACAGGCAGGCGGCGTGGGAGCGCTTGGAGCGGTTGCGGCGCGCCGGGAGCCGAGGTAAAGCCGCCGCTTCGGTGCTGCCAGGCCCCTCTGGAGCTGCTGGCGGGGGTGAGCAGCGCGGTGGGGACTGCCCCGCTCCGCTTCGGCTGAGGGAGAAGGGCTCCTCGAGCCGCGCCGGGATGCAGAGCCCGGAGCCGCCAGCTCGAGTCCCTGCCCGACCCGGCCGTGGAGCCGTGTCCGACCTGGAAGGGAGCTGGGGGGGACCCGTCCCAGCCACCCTAAGCAACAGGTGGAAAAGTAGTTTCAAGGACGGGAGTATTTGCTCACAGCGAGTGAGCACCGGACCCAGGACCTGACTTCCTTAGCATAGTGGCCGAACCTGCCTCTTCAGCCCTTAAGTAATTCACTCTACCTGTTGGAGTTGTTTAGGTGTAGGGCAGTGAAATGCAAAGAGGAAGACTGTAAGGTCCGGATGAGAGAACAATTAGGATACTGTGTTTTATCTTAGCACTTCACAAAGGGAGAAGACAATGCGTGCTGTGATGAGGTCCCATCTAAAGCTTTGGGGACCATCACCCAGAGTTGTGGCAGTAACTTTGAGGCCTTTGACAGTCGGCCTGGTATGTAGTTAGTTATGAGAGCAGGAATCGTAGATCCTAGTTATCGCTATTCTAATGCCCGTTCTGCACATGTTTAAGCTTGACTATTACATAGTGATTGAGTGCCTGGCATCTAATGGAATCTAGGGTCTGTATAAGGTACTGGGAATACAGTGATGACAGAGTTCACGCCTTCAAGAAATTCACAGGAAATAGACATTGAAGCAGGTGCAATAAAGAAAGCCTGTGTAGACAAAGATGATCTGTAAATGGTACCTAATAGAAAAGGAATAGTTTCTAACAAGAGGGTGGGAAAGGGTTAGGAATATTTTTTTAGGCAACCTAATTCCTGAATTGAGTCTTTAATTGTTTAATAGGAGATTACTAGGTACAGGAGAAAGGCAACCTGGGAAGCAAAAATAGCAATATAGAGATCAGAATTATGCAACAGTATGGTTCAGTTGCACTGAAAACTTTCCATGATCTAGCTTCTGTCAGATAATATGGAGCACTTATATAGTGCATATCCTGGGTTGACATTATTTTGTGTACTTTACATAATTAATTCATTTAATCTTCACAACTCTGAAGTAGAAACTGTAATTGTCCTCATCTTAGAAAATGAAGAAAATTGAGACATAGAAAAGTTAGGTAGCTTGCCCTAGTTCACACAGCTAATGAGTGACAGCACTAGAATTCAAATCCAGGCAGTCTTCTTCTAGGTTCTGTGCACTTAATCATCAGGCTGTCTTCTAAGAACTAAGCATGCTAAGAATTTTAAGTGTCAGGCATCTGGTCACATCACCTACAAGTGGCAGAGCCAGAACTTAAACACAGTTCTTTTGATTCTTAGGGATCCAGTACTCTTATAATACATCAAATAATAACATCAGTGCCAAATCGAAGATAAATTCCAATCTGAGACAAGCTTGCTGGAATCAAAATAACCATATCTTTAACCTGTGGATGTTGTACAAGAACCTTCACTTTGTGTTTTGGATGCACTGAGTGTAAGTGTTGCAGTTTAAGATCATATTATGGTAAAAGTACAATATTTGCTAGTTTGGTGTTAAATTCTTTTTCTAAACATTGCAGTTTACCTTATTATGATTATATCTATTGGCACAGGAGTTTTGGTGAAGGGCAAATGAACTGTACACATAATGGATATGTGAAAATGTACTCCCAAAACAGATTAATAAAGTTTATAAAACTTGAGAAAATAAATTCTAAATTTAAAAAATTAAAAAGATTATATAATTTATTTCAAGTCATAAAGTACTTTTATTTTAAATCAATGAGGATTTTGATCTTTTGCTGTGTGTCTATTCTATGGTAACTGCCAAAAATAGATTCTTTTGATGGTCAAACTGGTTCTTTTGTTACACTGAGTTTAAAACAAGGAACTAATTGGGTTTGCTTCTGCAATTGACCTCTGCAAATCTAGATTCCCATACAAGCCTACAATTGTGTTTGTAGTGCTACCTTTCACAGTTGGGGATAATCAGAAGATGGTAGAGATGGCTGAATTTATTGGAGGAATCTTGTCCTTTCATGCTTTTCAGAGACCCAATGTGCTGTTAATACTAGTCAGAAGTTTTTAAATTTTTTTAAGGAATAAGAACTTAGATATCAGAAGCCCGCTTAGTAAATTCTTACTCCTTCAAGGGTCAATTCAAGTATTACCTTCTTAGAAAATTTTCCTTATGTTTTCTAGGAAAACTTAGCAGTTACCTTCACTATGCCTACTGAATCTTGGAAATATGTCTGCCATAGCACTAATGTTAGTATTTTGTAGTTTGCAGAATATGTTTTCTCTATTTAATTATGAGCAACTCAAGAACAACGGACAGATTTTCAAAAATTCATATTCCTCCTGCAGCCCATTCCCCCAAACTTGAGTGGGAAAATATATTGGTGATATTATAAAGGTGATGTTTACATTGCAGCTAAGGAACTCTAGCCCTGGCTATTAGAGTTGGAAGTGATGCATTTGACATGAATTGGTTTCAATAATCTAAATAAAAATAGGGTTAATATTGTATGTGCTTTGATTTTTGTTGCTCACCCCCATTAATTGTGTTTTTTCTGTGCTTGCAGTTTGTAAAAATGGAATTTCAAGCAGTAGTGATGGCAGTTGGAGGGGGATCTCGGATGACAGACCTGACTTCCAGCATTCCCAAACCTCTGCTTCCAGTTGGGAACAAACCTTTAATTTGGTACCCATTGAACCTGCTTGAGCGCGTTGGGTTTGAAGGTGAGCTATGGTAATGAGATGTACTCATAAAACTTTTAGGGTATTTGATCCCAAAGATTTGTCAGTTTTATGAGAGTGAGAGAGGATGAATGAGAGAAAACCAGGACTCTGTTGGCTGGGTACTGGTCTCTAAATTACAAATGTATGCGTACACTGTTGAGTATAAAAAAGGTTGAGATTATAGCACCAAGTGTTACGGGCTGGTCTCCACTATGAAACCTGTGAGGATATCAGAAAGAGCACAATAGGAATCCAAGTGCATCATTGTCAGTACTTTACTGAGAAGCTGTATGTGTGAGGAAGTGTTTAAACACTTATAGATCTGCAAAATTAAAAAGTACAGAATTAAAAAGTACAAAATTAAAAAGATAACTCAGGTCCCAATTTCCAGAACCTTAAAGTCTAGTGGAGAGAAACACATGCAAATATATTATTTTTGTGTAATGTGGTGATTGTTTTAACAGTGGGATATTATTAATCCTTGGGAAAACAGAGGATGTCCCAACAGATTCAGGGAAGTCTTCATAGAGTAGCTGACCCTTGGTTGAGTCTTGAAGAATAGATTACCAGATTGATCAATGTGAAAAGAGCCTTCTATGCAGAAGTAATAACATATGCAGATATATAGAGTCATGTTAAGCATAGCATATTATTATTCAGTGTGATTCATTCTATGTGGCTGTAATATAAAGTTTAGTTAAGGGGGAGGAGTAGATGTCATGGGAGAGATACACAGGGGTACAGGGGCCATCCTATGGAAGGCCCTGTATTCAATGCTGAGGAATTCAGACTTTTTTTTCCTGAAAGCAGTGGGAAACCAGTGAAAGGTTTAAACAAAGATATAATATGGCCAGATTAATATTTTAGCTTTTCTAAGTTCTTTGCATCTTTATATAAATTTCAGAATAGGCTTGTCAGTTTCTACAAAAAGGGTTGCTAGGATTTTGATTGGGAGTGAATTGCTCAATAAAGAGAATTTTAACAATGTTGAATTTTCTGATCCAGGAGCTTGGTATATCTCTCCATTTATTTAAGTGTTCTCAGTTTTTTATAGAATTCAGTGTATAGGACTTAAACATACTTTGTTAAATTATCTCTAAGTAGTTTATATTTTTGATGCTATTGTAAATAATTTTTAAATTCCAATTTCCTGTTGTTTTATTGACCTTTATTCTGTAATATTTCTGAAAATTTATTGATTCTTACAGCTTATTGTAGATTCCTTAGGATTTTCTACAATTTGACTTAACTGGCATTTATAGAACATTTCATTCAGCAGGGCAGAATATATGTTCTTTTCAAGTGTTCAGAACTTTTGTCGATAGACCATATTTTTGGAAATGAAACAGGTCTCAATAAATTTATTAGGATTAAAATCATACAGAGTATATTCACTGACCAAGTAGAATTAAAGTAGAAATCAATAACAGAAAGATATCAAGAGAATCCTTAGGTATTTGGAACTAAGCTATATAGCTCTATCTAACCCATCGGTCAAAATGAAAATCACAAGGGAAGTTAGAAAAAAAATTTTTTTAAAGGCTTATTTATTTTTATGCACACAAGAGCTGGGGTACAGGCCAGAGATGCGGGGGCTGAGAGGATCCACCAGAGACAGAATGGGGAACAGAATAGGCAGACTGAGTGAAACACACTGCTGAGGGGAGCAGCGGGCAAGACAGGCAAGGTACACATTGCCATGTGGATTTCTCCCTGGCCGGCTGGGGATTGAACTCATGCTGCAGAGGCTGCGGATTGCTTCATAGTGCGGTGCTTAATCCCCTGCGCCACCAGGGAGGCCCAGAAAATATTTTAACCTAGAGAAAATGAAAATGCATTGTATTAAAATTTGAAAGCTATAGTAAAAAGAAAAAAATTTCTCAAGTCATCTACTTTGAGAGACTGGAAAAAGAGATGAACTCATAATAATAGGAAATTTAAAAAAAGGTAAGAGCAGAAATAAATGAAAAACACTAGAGAAAATCAATAAAAAATCAAAAGTTGATTCTTTGGGGGGGAAATCAGTAAAATTGTTAAATCTGTATTTAGAGTAATCAGGGGGAAAAAGACACGAATTATTAACAGGAATGAGATCCTACATATACACATCCTATATACCTGAAAAGATAATAAGCAAATTTTTTTTAAAGATTTATTTATGCATACAGGCCAGAGGTGTGGGGGATGAGAAAATTCACCAGAGACAGAGCGGGCAACAGAACAAGCAGATCTACAGAAATACACTGCTGAGGGGAGCAGTGAGCGGGCGAGTCAGGAGAGGTCTACTGTGCCATGTGGGTTGCTCCCTGCCCGGGGATTGAACTCGTGCTGCAGTGGCTGCAGATAGCTTCATAGGTTGAATCTTAACTCCTTGCACCACCACTGAGGCCCCTAAGCAAATATTTTGAACCACACTTTGTGGTAATAAACTTGACCAACTTAGACTTGCATTTTTAAAAAGTTTTTGGACTCTGTATGAAGAATAGATTTGAGGGAGTGAGGACTAAGAAGCAAGGAGAAAAGTTAGGGGATTGATGCAGAAGTCCATATCATCAGTGAAGAGAAAGCACTAAGAATGCAGAAGAGAGAACATTTAAAAATTAATGGGGGCAGTAAAAAGAGGGAGGAGTTACCTCTACATTTTATTTGTGTAACCAGGTAGAAGGTAATGCCATTAACAAAGAAGGGGCATATGAGACAAGGAACAGATTTGAACAAAGATGAGTTCAACCTTGTCCACATAGGGCTTGAGTTGTCCTGTAAGTTAGGCATAGCAAATCAGAGTACCAGATGGAGGTGGGGCCTAGTATTGTGATCCATTGTTTATTCTTAGCACATATGACATTAATGTTAAGAGATACGTTCTAGAACAGATTTTCTTTTAAGACCTCGGTCTTAAAAGTGGGATTTAATGTGCTTTAAAATATCCCACTTTCGGGCCCCCCTGGTGGCGCAAGGGGTTAAGCATAGTACTATGAAGCAATCCGAGGCCTCTGCTGCACGAGTTCAATACCTGGCCAGCCAGGGAGCTACCCAAATGGCGCAGCAGACCTCTCCTGTCTCGCCTGCTGCTCCCCTCAGCAGTGTGTTTCACTCAGTCTGCCTGTTCTGTTCCCCACTCTGTCTCTGGTGAATCCTCTCACCACCCACACCTCTGGCCTGTACCCCAGCTCTTGTATGCATAAATAAATAAATCTTCTAAAAAATAAATAAATAAAATATCCCACTTCCCTTTTATAGCTTCTTATGGATTTGCCACCTACAACTTTTTTTAAATTACTTTTGTTATATCTTTGGTTACATTTGGGGGTGACCTTTGGTATATTTAATACTCTCTATGTGTAAAATTCCTTCTCACTGAAGCTCCTTCAGAATTTGGAGTAGACTCCTCAATGCAGATTCAGGAGCATCATAGCCAAGCTTATGTTCACTCTGTTCATATTGTTCATGATTTTAAAGAAGTTAAGATAGGGGCTTCCTGGGAGTGCAAACTGGTCCAACCACTATGGAGAGCTGTGTGGAGATTTTTGGACCTACTAAACATAGAGCTTCCATATGATCCAGCAATTCCACTCCTAGGTATTTACCCAAAGGACACAGAAACATCAATTCCAAAGAACACCTGCACCCCTATGTTTATAGCAGCACTATTTACAATAGCTAAGCTTTGGAAACAGCCCAGATGCCCAAAAATAGATGACTGGATCAAGAAGATGTGGTACATATATACCATGGAATACTACTCAGCATTTAAAAAAGATAAACACATGCAATTTGCAGCAACATGGATGGCGCTGGAAGGGATCATGCTCAGCGAAATAAGCCAGAAAGAAAAAGAAAAATACCAGATGGTCTCACTCATAGCAGGAATCTAGAAAACTTAAATAAGGGACTAGGAAAATGAATAACTGTAAGAAAGTGAAAATCAAAATCAACAAAAAACTATGAACCAGAGACACTTTTTGGGGGTGGGGGGCAGGAGGGGAGGGACTGGGGTCAGAATGGGGGGGTTGAAATTGTATGGGGAATATAAAAATAAAATTTATTATTAATTAAAAAAAAATGAAGAAAAAAAAAAGATAGGGGCTTCCCCAGTGGCGCAGTGGGTTGAGCACTGCACTGTGAAGCTGTCCGCAGCATTTGCAGCACAGGTTTGATCCCAGCTGGCCAGGGAGAAGCCTACGTGGCGCCGCAGACCTCTCCTGCCTCTCCTGTTGCTCCCCTCAGCAGTATCTTTGGTCTGTCTGCCTGTTCTGCTCCCCACTCTCTCTGGTGAATTCTCTCACACACACCCCACCCCGCGCCTCTGACCTGTACCCCAGTTCTTGTATAAATAAATAAATCTTAAAAAAAAAAATTATGATACGGGCCTTCCTGGTGGTGCAAGGGGTTAAGCACCGCACTATGAAGCAATCCGAGGCCTCTGCAGCACAAGTTCCATCCCCGGCCAGGGAGCAAGCCCACATGGCGCAACAGACCTCTCCTGACTCGCCCGCTGTTCCCCTCAGCAGTGTATTTCAGTCAGTCTGTCTGTTTTGTTCCCCACTCTGTCTCTGGTGACTCTTTTCACCCCCCGCATCTCTAGCCTGTACCCTGACTCTTGTATGCATAATTAAATCTTTAAAAAAAATAACATAGCCCTGCTTTGCTTTTGTATCTCTCCATAGAGAATCGTCTTGTTCCATTTATTAACTGACCATCCCATAATTGCAGTTACTCCCTTCACTCTATCCGCTCTACCTAAAATGTCCTCTTCAATCTATGGAAAGTCATTTTCTCTTTGAAATATCTAACGGCATTCTATCTGTCTCTAACAGAAATCTCTAATCATCCTGACCTCAGTGCATCCATCACACTTTGTGTTTTATCTCAGTACCTTCCAAGGCCTATTTTATGTTGTAGTTAGTGGTATCAGAGGCCGGCTCCCTGAAAGAGGGACCTTAGCACCACTTCAGACATCAGCAATGCATGTAATGTTGCAGTGGATTATATTAACACTATCAAAGATCCATGACAAAACCCCAAGTTTTCTTTTTTTCGTTGATAGCTACCTGGATAAGTTGAAGATGTGAGTACTATAGAAAGTGCCTTACTAGGGTTCATTAAGATCCTATGTGAAGCAGTGGCAAGTGTGATAGCGCTTTCTTTGTAGCAAATGTAGATTTAAAATGCTTTAATGAATGCTCTTCTGAATTCTATTTTTTTTTTTAAGATTTATTTATTTATACATACAAGAACTGGGGTATAGGCCAGAGTGTGGAAGGTGAGATGGTTCACCAGAGAGAGTGGGGAGCAGAACAAGCAGACTGACTGAAATACACTGCTGAGGGGAGTAGCGGGGAGTCAGGAGAGGTCTGCCATGCCATGTGGGTTTCTCCCTGGCCTGCCAGGAATTGAACCTGCACTGCAGAGGCTGTGGACAGCTTCACAGCACTGTGCTCAACCCGCTGCGCCACCGGGGAGGCCTCTTTTTTTTTTTTCTTAAAAAAGATTGATCTATGCATACAAGAACCGGGGTACAGGCCAGAGGTGTGCAGAGGTGAGAGGATTCACCAGAGACAGTGGGGAACAGTACAGGCACATTGACTGAAATACATTGCTGAGGGGAGCAGTGGGTGAGTCAGGAGAGGTCTGCTGTGCTGCGCCATGTGGGTTGCTCCCTGGCCTGGGATCGAACTCATGCTGCAGTGGCTGCGGCAAGCTTCATAGGTTGCATCTTAACCCCTTGCTCCCCCAGGGAGGTCCGATCTTCTGAATTCTTTACATGAAAAAGTGGCAGGTAACATATTGTATAGACCTGAGTTTTATTTTAGAATCCTTGCTTACTGGTTATGTGACCTTGAATGAGTCACTTAATGTCTTTTAATGCAAATTTCCTCATTTATAAAATGAGGGATTTTTGTAAGAATGGAGAGAGCATGTGTAAGATATGTTGAAAATGCTCAGTAGTAACTTATCATTACTTCTAGGAACAGAGCAAATCCAACTGAAATAGTGAAACTATTGTCCAAGTGAATGAGAGTTTTTTCCTTTTTCTTTTTCTTTCATGCTATAGAAGTCATTATTGTTACAACCAAGGATGTCCAAAAGGCTCTAAGTGCAGAATTCAAGATGAAAATGAAGCCAGATATTGTGTGTATTCCTGATGAAGCTGATACAGGAACTGCAGATTCTCTGCGCTATATATATCCAAAACTTAAGGTGAAAAACCATTTCTTGACTTTTGTTTGTTGAAAATAAATATCGCCTTATTTATTTTTTCCAGTGTATTACAGCTTATAATGCTTACCAATTTCCCAATGCATTATAGTTTACAATCCTTTTTTAAAAGTGTATTCTTATATCTCATACTTTGTTATTCATATGCTCTTTAAATGCTTTTTAGTTTGATTACTAGTAAAGACATGTTTATTTGTTGTAGTCATGGGCTTCCAATATTTTTGTGTAATAGTACATCTTTATAAAAAAATGTTGCAAACATACTTCAAAAGATTCCATTTATTGAATGAGTCCATGAACAAGCAAAATTAACATATGGTGATAGAAATCAGTTGACTCTGCAGAGGAGATATTGTTTGGAAGGAAGTACAGAGGAGCTTTCAAAAATCCAGAATCCTCCATTTGATAATATTTGAACTTTTAGTCTCTTTTGTTTAAGAGACTGACCAGGGCATATAGTTATGAAGACACAGGATCTCTGTGGCTTGTGGTCGATAAGCTGAGAAATATCCCCTGTAAATTATTCTTAAATTGATGTTCTTTGTTTTTTGTTTTTAATTTTATTTTTTGTTTATTTTTTAAAAGATTTTAGTTATTTATGCATATAAGTGTTGGGATGTGGGCCAGAGGTGCAGGAGGCAGGGTAGGAGGTGGTGAGAGGATTCACCAGAGACAGAGTGGGGAGCAGAACAGGTGGATTGACTGAAATACATTGCTGAGAGGAACAGTGGGCGAGACAGGAGGTCTGCTGCGCCATATGGGCCAACTCCCTGGCCAGGGATCGAACTGGTGTCGCAGTGATTTCATAACGCTGATACTCAACCCCTTGCACCACCGGGGAGTTCCTAAATTGATGTCCTTTGGGAAAAACCCAGTTAGAATCTTTCCCCAAGTCAAGACAGAAACAAATTACCTGTGCTGTGGATAGATTTTTGCCCCTTTCACTCAACTCCCATTTATGGAGGGTCTCAGTTCCCTGCTTCATACTAACTTCAAACTATCATTGGCCCAGAGTAGCCCATAAAAACCCCAGCTAGAGCAGCCAAAGTTTCAGCTCAGTTTTTACTTTTTTTCAATTCTGGCATTTGGTATTTTCCCTTTCTTGTAATACATTTCTTTGAATAGATTTGGAATAATTTTTTTTATGTCTTACCCAAAAATGTTAAGGTGTTTGTAGCAAAATTTTGGCATCCCATTAGTTTTCCGATACCAGAAACCTCCATGCTACACACTTTATGTATGTTTTTATTTAATCTCCAACTACTCTCAGGTAGATACTATGTTTATCCTCATTTTACTGGTAAGAAAACAGGACTCAGAGAGACTGAGTAACTTACCTAAAGTTCTGGTGGAAAGATTGCATTAGATGCTAAAGTTGCGTCTACAGTTGTATTGAGTGTTCAAAGGATTAGTAAGATAGTGTCTACTAGGTACAGCAAGATGGCGTGTGTATCAATGGAAACTGAATTTTTCATGGAGAGCACTGTTGTAGAGTAGTGTAGGAAAATGACAGAAGAGTACTATTCTATACACCCTCTAGAGGAACATTCAAGAAACACTGCTTTAATCAGCTTGTTGAAGGAGAAGAACAGTTCATTACTGTCATGGTCTAATTGAATCTTGTAGGAAGAATAGGAATTTGTGATGGTGAAGAGATAAGGAGAGATAAATATTCCTAGTGATCAGAATAGAATTGTTCCAGAAAAAGTATGAAAATGTTGGTAGTGCTTATACTTTAACAGCTGAATATTTACTATAAGGATATATTTTCAGCTCCAAATAGTGAGAAATTTGAGATATTTCTTTGAGGTACACTAAAAAAAAAAAAACACTAATTAGTAACCTTTTTTTCTTTCTGGGTGGCAGCTTGAATTATATACATAAGGTTTAATTTGATCTTTTTTTAGATGTGAACAACTTTGGAGAGAACAGAAAGGGAGATGAAAAATGAAATTGAGGAGCAACAGAAACTTGCTTTGCAGTAATTGCTATAATAGCTGACTGTACGCTCAATATCTGTATCTATAGCTACTTGAACACTTTGAGGAGACTGAAATGTGCTAAAGTTTTAAAAATGAGTGCATTTGAGAAATTAATTAATGTGCTTCAGAACTCTAATTTCTGTTCTTAGATACTACCCTAAAGTAGGGAGTTAATTTATTAGCTGATTATGAGGGATGTAATTTTCCTTTTCCTTGGACTTACCTGAAACATTTGCTCTGAAGATCATAAGGGAGATCTTTCAGATTTACTGTGTCTGGCCTTGTGGGTTTCTAATCCCCGTGGTATTATTCCATTTTTCAGAATAGAAAATTTATGCTCAAAGAGTTTAAATAACCAACACCAAATTCTACTCCTGGTAAGGTGCTAAGCCAGAACTGGAACCAAGTCCTGGGTTTTGAGATCCATTTGTGCATCTCAAATGCCCATTTTTCTTCTTCTGTCATGCTACCTCCAAAAAACAACCATCAGTAGTCATTATAATCTACTCTAACTCTAGACCCTTGACTTTAGAACAGGTTAGTTCGTCTGGTATTTTCAAAGTTACTTTTCCTTCTCTTTTTTGAGAGGACCTGCATGGGGTTCATTCATGTCAATTTTTTTTAAAGATTTATTTATTTATGCGTACAAGAGCTGGAGTGCAGGCCAGAGGTGCTGTGCGGTGAGAGGATTCACCAGAGACAGAATAGGGAGCAGAACAGGCAGAGGTACTGAAATACACTGCTGAGGGGAGCAGCGGGCAAGTCAGGAGAGGTCTGCTGCACCATGTGGGTCACCTCCCTAGCCAGGACTTGAACTCATGCTGCAGTGGCTGCAGATAGCTTCATAGTGCTGATACTTAACCCCTTCCGCCATTAGGGAGGCTCCTCATGTCTAATTATTTATGTACATTAGATATTTATATGTATATGTATATAAAGAACTTTTTTTTTTTAAGATTTTTTTTTTTATTTATACAATAGCTGGGGTACAGGCCAGAGGTGTGGGAGGGTGAGAGGATTCACCAGAGACAGAGTGGGGAGCAGAACAGGCAGACAGACTGAAAGCACTGCTAAGGGGAGCAGCGGGCAAGACAGGAGAGGTCTGCCACATCATGTGGGAATCTCCTTGGCCAGCTAGGAATTGAACCCATGCTGCGGAGGCTGCGGACAGCTTCACAGCACTGTGCTCAACCTGCTGTGCCACTGGGGAGGCCCTAAAGAACTTTTAAAGTGTGCAGTTAAGGGCGCAGTGGTTGAGCGCTGGGTTGCGAAGCTGCCGGCAGCCTCTGCAGCACCTGTTTGATCCCCGGCTGCTCCCCAACCACTGGAGGAGGGTCCCACATGGCGCGCAGACCTCTCCTGCCGTCCGCTGCTCCCCTCAGCAATGTACTTCGTCAGTCTGCCTGTTCGGTTCCCTGCTCTAGCTCTGGTGAATCCTCTTACCCTCCCGCGCTTCTGACTGTACCCAGTACTTGTATAAATAAATAAATAAATCTTTAAAAAAAAAAAAAAATGGTGTGCAGTTAAGTGACTCTAAGTAGATATAGAACTCTTAATTAAATATTTCTATATAAAATATATTTAAAAATTGCAAATTTCCTAATAAGACTCAAAAAACTATGTTATATCCTTGTCTTACAAGTGTGCAGTTGTTGCTTACTGATATCTTTCTCTAAGTGAAGGTAAATCCAGCTTTGTAGGAAGACCATCTGTCCTTTCTAGAGCCATAGGAGCAGTAAGCCTGACTCTTGAGCAAGGACTCTTTCTTCTTAGGTGAGAAGAATGCAATCTGTAATCAGCACTTAAAGCAAAATTAACTGACACCTTGGACACTGAGCCTGACTCACATTAGATTCTCCGAGGTAATCAATCATGAGTGCTATTTTTGTGCCTTAGAAACAGAATGTGATTATTCTTTACATAAGTGCTTTAAGAACAGGTTAGTGAGGTATATTTAAAAGGCCTCACCACCTCCCCGGTGGCGCAGCGGTTGATCACTGGGTTGCGAAGCTGCGCGCGGCCTCTACGGCGCCGGTTCGATCCCCGGCTGCTCCCCGGCCACCGGAGGAGGGTCCCACATGGCGCGCAGACCTCTCCTGCCGCCCGCTGCTCCCCTCAGCAGTGTACTTCGGTCCTTCTGCCTGCTCTGCTCCCCGCTCTGGCTCTGGTGAATTCTCTCACCCTCCCGCGCTTCTGACTGTACCCAGTGCATGTATAAACAAAACAAACAAACAAACCAGCAAACAAATAAATAAAGCATGCCTCTATAAAAAAAAAAAAAAAAAAAATAAAAGGCCTCACCAGACTAAGTCTATAATAGAGTTCTGTAGTCTATGTTTAAAACACTTACACTGCAGGTCTCTTGGCTTCTCTTAATTTAGAGATTTTGGAGCTGATAATTTTCTATTTAATCTACACAGGAATCTTTCTTTGGCTTCAGGGAAGTCTCATTTACCCTCTGCACCTCAGTTTCGCAACCAAGAAAATAGGGATAATGAAACCAACACACTAGCTGTTATAGGTTAAGTTTTTTAAGTCCTTTGATGTAGGAAAAGCACTATTGTTATGTTTTTTGAATCAGGTAACATGCCACAACAAAGAACAAACTATGCCAATGAAATCCCCATCCTAGAGACAGCTTATTACAAAGATTGAGCATATGTGATATTTTTAGATGTTCAAAAAGATAAATGCAAGTTATTTTCAGTTGAGTGTTTGAAGTTTTTATCCAATTACAAATCTCTGTCATTCTTTCATTTTGCCCAAGGATTTGTTTTGGTAGATTTCTATCTGCTTGAAAAGAATGAATACAATTTGGTCAAAGAGAAGATCTAAGAACTTGGTCCCAACTTGCTTGAAGACTTTTTTAAGTGGCAGTTTTTCTTCTTAGACTGCTTTGGTGGGCTGTGGTTGCCTTCTAGGGCCTCAATATATCTCTGACAATGGCTTCTTTAAGCCTGCTTGGTAGCATAGTGAAAAGCCCAGAAGTTATGGCAAAACAAGTTGGATGAGGAAATTTTGAACCCTTTTCCCTGCACCCTCCCCCCACTTTTTAAATTATTATCATTTTTTTAAGAAACCTCAATGTAAATTCTTTTAACTCTACTAACCTGGTACATGTATCTACTAGTTCAAGGTATTTTCATCTTATCCTCTCCCTTCCCAGACTTCTCCTTGTTGGATCTATAGTCTGTGGAACTGGATTCCTACTGCCCAATACTGTATTTGGTAGCCAAAAAACTTGCAAGTTCTGTGTGAACCTGATTTTTTTTAGTGTCACTTTCTGTCTCTGATAGTATCTTTTCATGAAGTGAAGAGCTGTAGGGAAGGGGGGGGAAATGTGATAGCTAGGAATTGTGATAGGAAACCCAAGCTGTGATTACAAACTCTCTTTATTTTTGAATAACAAGCAACTCAACATGGCTTACAGTTTTACAAACTCATGGTAAGCCTACCCATCCTCCTTTGGATCATAAGGTAGCAGTATGGTCTGGCTAGTGGCATGAACCTCTGCAATTGCTGAGGGGAGCAGTGGGTGAGTCAGGAGAGGTCTGCTGCGCCTTGTGAGTTTCTCCCTGGCCGGGCATTGAACTCATGCTGCAGCAGCTATGGATAGCTTCATAGATTGTGTCTTAACCCCTTGTGCCACCAGGGAGGCCCATGTGGGAAGTCATTCTGATAGCATGACCAGAAAGTTCATTTGAAGTAGCCTGTAGCCACCCAACATTTTTTCAGCTCTTACTTACACATCATCTGCTCCAACAAGCCTTCTTTGGCTTTCTAAGACTGCATTCGGTGCCATTTTTCTATACTTGCACAGAGGATTAAAATTATCTGTAATATCATTATCTCCCTGCAATGGATTATGGGACCAGAACTTTATCTGTCTAGATACAGATCAGAGAGAATGCTCAATATGTATTTGTTAATAGGATGAGTGACAAATGGAGACAAGCTCTTTGTAAACATTTGGAATAATTCCCTTACTCCTTTAATATGGACGCAGATATTTATATGAGCGTAAGGATGAGTTTTAGTGATTGTAGACCAGAGAGATCATGGCATTGGCTGCTTAGTGTTCACTCTGTATGATCTGTAATTTCCTGCCAAATTGTAAGTTTACTGACATGGCTGATCCTCTACCCTAAGCTTCTCCCAGAGAAAGCATTATTTTATTTTATATTATTGAAAATGTATAGTGACATGATGAAAACACCTGGATATGTGTTATAAAGAGTTTCTTTACACAGCCTGTGAAAATAAGGTATACATTTTTTTTTAAGATACAACATATCTTAGTATATGTGCATGCTGATGGGAATGATATAGGTAAGGAAGAAGTTGATAAAAGAGAAAATAAAGCATTCAGTTCATCAATTAAGTAACTATAATTTTATTGCCTGCAATGTTGTAGTCACTGTGCTGGGTGCTTAGGATAAAAAGTGAGTAAAAGTTCCTGTCCTTATGGAATGTATTGAGTACCTTAGAGGGAATTTGATTCCATATGCAAGTGGAAAGTTTTGCCTTAGTTTGCCTTAGTCCATTACAGACAAGCAATTTATAAGATTAGGAATGCTTGCTTTCTTCTTTTTTTTTTTTTCTTTTACTAATTACACATGTGATGTTGAATAAATCACTTCCTCTCTGGGCTTCAATTTCCTCATATATAACATGAGAAGGCTATTCCATCTCTGAATTCCTGTATGGCATAAAATTGTACAATTACAAGGGTTCAGCTGTTCTCAGTTTTTTACCGCAACACTACCTATTAATTCTCTGCTATGGCAGAAGAAGATTTTGCACCTCTAATATACTTAATTGTAATTTGGGGAGGTCATTATTTAGTTGTTTGACTATTTAGTTTGACCTTGTAAGCTGTTAGTCATGTGGTCAGTTACTGCTTTTGTTCCTTCCCTACACTATTTTTTTTCCATGCAAGGTAATAATTGGCTTGCCTTTTCCTATGCTTAGTTTTCTAAAACTTATTAATTTACTTATTAGTTTAACATTTTTACTGGTTGATCTGCTGTTCTGTTCCCCACTCTGTCTCTGGTGAATCCTCTCACCCCCCCCCACCACATCTGGCCTGTACCCCAGTTCTTGTATGCGTAAATAAATGAGTCTTTTAAAAAAAAAAGTAAAGGGCCTCCCCGGTGGCGCAGTGGTTGAGCGCTGGCTTGCGAAGCTGCCCGCGGCCTCTGCAACGCCGGTTCGATCCCCGGCTGCTCCCCGGTCACCGGAGGAGGGTCCCACATGGCGCGCAGACCCCCTCCTGCCGCCCGCTGCTCCCCTCAGCAGTGTGCTTCGGTCCTTCTGCCTGCTCTGCTCCCCGCTCTGGCTCTGGTGAATTCTCTCACCCTCCCGCACTTCTGACTGTACCCAGTGCTTGTATAAACAGAACAAACAAATAAATAAATAAATAACATGACTCTATAAAAAAAAAAAAAAAAAAGTAAAGAAAACCCAATTTCTGGCTTTTACATCTTGGATGATTAAGCTAGGAAATATAGGAAAGATATTTACCTGTAAGCCTAAGGATTATCACATTTCTTATTACAGACTGTTGGTTATTCCTTCCTGTACTTACAGTCATACCTCTGTAAAAACAAAGTAAGGTCTCTATTGCATTTAGCTGTTGGTTAATTATTAAAGCAGCAAACTAGGGGACCTCCCTTAGCTAGGGGGTTAAGTCTCAGCACTATGAAGTTATCAGCAGCCACTGCAGCTGCAGGGGGTTAGGGGAGTGGGAGGTTGTGGAGTGCAGGGGGGTGATTTGGATCATGGCCATTGTTTGTGGAAGTGCTGGGTGGGTAAAAGTGTGGTAGTTGCCTTCTCTTGATAGTTTATTCCAGAGGAGTGTGTGTGTTTTTTCTTTCTCCTTGCTGTAGAAAAATGTTTGCCAGATTGTGTTATTTATAACAATCTGTCATGGAACAGCTGCCAGGAAAAGAAAAGAAGCTATTCCCAGTAGCTCTTCCCACCTCCCACCCACCATTACCTCCACACACACATACATCCGGTTCTCTGATTTAACTTGTTTTTTATTTCTAGTTTTAGTCAGTGGTTTTGGCTTGATTGAAAATGTTCTTGTAATGAGCGATTTCTGTGCTTTGCCGTGGCTTAGTAATTAGGATTTTTGAGCTTAATTTGTTTGCTTTAGTCAAGACTGACTGGCATCAGTTTGGGTTTTGAATTTTTGGGTGTGTTGATTTCTCCCCAAACACTAAAGTGCTGTC
Source organism: Talpa occidentalis (assembly GCF_014898055.3). Lineage (NCBI taxonomy): Eukaryota > Metazoa > Chordata > Mammalia > Eulipotyphla > Talpidae > Talpa > Talpa occidentalis. The sequence continues at coordinate 27,912,470 of NW_023605305.1, read as the reverse complement.
TTCCACTTTCCCTTGAAGAACCTGTATGTTTCCACTTTGTCAGAAATGCACACACTTGCTTTCCTTAGAGCTGTGCCTTTTGCCCTTGACATAGCCTTTACTCCCGTTGAGCGCAAACCTGGCATAAAACATACTGAGGACTGTTAGAAAAGTGAGGAGGGAGGTCTATGGAGACTATTTGGTGTCTGCAGAAGAGGCATGCTGTTGGTGTTAGAAAAGAACTGGTCCACCAAAGCACAGGCAGCTTAGGGTTGATATATCCCAGAAACTTTCAAGTTAACTGCATTTCAGATAGACAGTTGCTTCTCAGCCCAAACAGTCTATGGTTATTCATGACTTGTGGTCGCACGTGATCAGAAATATTTCTGGCTCTTAATAGTTTTTCCACTTTCTCTCTCTGGGCTTCAGTTAGTAGGGCATTTACATTTCTAGAATGAACTTCACATTTTTGGAGTAAAAAATCAAAACAGTCATTTATTTTCTATCGCAGCTTTTATTAAAATGTAAAGAAAAATGGATAGTATTATGAAAATGTAATAATGATTTAGTTTTCCTTTTAGACTTTATTCTTCCAGAATTTCCAGCCTTGCAAACAAAGTATATTGCCCAAACAGCATAGATTTTCCTTTGGAAGCGGTGGGATTGCAAATAGGATGGGAATGTGTTTGGTCTTAGTGAGTCTTCCGTGGTGCATTCTATGGGAAAGGCAAAAGAGGGCCTGGTGGAATAGCACCTCCATCTGTATCCCATGCCCTCGCCTTTCTTTTCACACTGAGAACAGATGGCAAACAGACATTGGGGGAGGGTCTGTTCCTTATGCTCCTTTGGGATTTTTCATTCAGCTTAGCAAAAAGTCATCGAAAAGCAAAGAGTAAAAAGAAGCTGCAGACTGTTCACAATTATGCAGGATTTATTTGGCATTCACTATACTGACAGATTTATTTTTTGCAGATATTGAATGATAACAGCATTTATTTTCTAAGACAACTTTGTCACCACTTCAGAGGCATCTGCATTAGGTCATTTTCTTCACTTTGGAGTACACTTAATAATTCAATTTGTTGTAGAACAGTCAGCTTGCAAAAATCATTTATCTCATTAGCGAAAATTAGAAAAATAGATTTTTTTTTCCTTAGCAAACTGTCATCTTCATTAAAATGAAATGAGAAAACTTCACTACTGTTGAGGTAGCAACTGTGTGGATGTCTTTAGTAATGACCCCTACTCTCTGCCTAAGCATCGTTATAAGAAATAAGATTCTACAGGCTATTTCTTCCTTAGCTTTTATGTATGTAGGTTCATTTGTTGAACCATCATTTGTTGATGTTTGGTAGTTCATGGAGGGTGATTTCTGTGCTTAGGAATTTTTTTTCCTAAAAAGATGTTTATAGGGATTTTTTTTTTTTTTTTTTAGCTCAGAGTAAAGATTCAGAAAGAAGAATTCCTTAAACAGCAGAGTCGGGGGTAGGGGGAGAATCCTAATTTAAACTTCTTTAAGAGGGCCTCCCCGGTGGCACAGCGGTTGAGCACTGGGTTGTGAGGCTGCCCGCAGCCTCTGCAGCGCCGGTTCGATCCCCGGCTGCTCTCCAGCCACCAGAGGAGGGTCCCACGTGGCACGCGGACCTCTCCTGCAGCCCGCTGCTCCCCTCGGTAGTGTACTTCGGTCCTTCTGTCTGCTCTGCTCCCCGCTCTGGCTCTGGTGGGTTCTCTCACCCTCCTGCGCTTCTGACTGTACCCAGTGCTTATATAAATAAATAAATAAATAAATCTTTAAAAAAAAATCACTACCTTAAAAAAAAATAAAATAAAATAAACTTCTTTAAGAGACAGTCACAAGAAATTATTTAGGCTATATGTGAGTTCTATGTAAAAAAAGAAGTGGTGGTTCTGGTATAGATTCCGTATTCAGAATAAGAAGTTTCAAGCAGTAAGACAAGGCACTAATTGTTGAGTCTCACTTTCTGATCCAGACATGATTCTTTGCTTTAGTAGAATATGAGTTGAAATCATTTATTTTCCCACCCTAAGTAGGAATCTTGATTTTAAATTAAAATCTTAGAAAAGTTGGAACCTCTTACAAAAATTTCCATGTAGATATTCACTTTATTCTTAAACCTGGAATAACTTAGGCCCATGTTTTTAAGACATTTTATAGTAACAGAACCCATTTTCTAAGCCAAGGCTTACACAAAAACCTAGAAAATAAAAAAAAGAGAATCTACCCTCAGGAAGGGCAGTAGGAACAGGCTTTCTCTGGGAAACTGTGTGCTACTGTGAAACACTGATAGTGTCAGTTTAAATTACAATTTAAGAAATTTGTTTTAACAATTGGTAGATTTCGGATTTCTGTTTTTTGCATTTATGATAAAACATAATGGTAGGCTGTATAGGTAGAAATTCATTTAAAATAAAGAGGCTTGATTAGCCATTCATATTTAATACTTTGTAGTCTGAGTTTCCTCTAACTTCTAAAATAGAGCCTGACTGAACAGAGTACATACTCAATAAATATTAGATAGATGAATCATTATTAAGTGATAACCTGGTTTCTTCTCTAGTATTTCTAATATGGGAAATTCATTACCTTAAAAAATTACTCTTTTTGGGCCTCCCTGGTGGCGCAGCGGTTGAGCGCTGGGTTGCGAAGCTGCCCGCAGCCTCTGCAGCGCAGGTTCGATTCCCGGCTGCTCCCCGGCCACTGGAGGAGGGTCCCACATGGCGCGCAGACCTCTCCTGCCGCCCGCTGCTCCCCTCAGCAGTGTGCTTCGGTCCTTCTGCCTGCTCTGCTCCCCGCTCTGGCTCTGGTGAATTCTCTCACCCTCCCGCGCTTCTGACTGTACCCAGTGCTTGTATAAATAAATAAATAAATCTTTAAAAAAAAAAAATTACTCTTTTTGACTAGTTCTAGTTGACAAAAAGGTAATATGTAAAAAGGTAATACTCTTTCTATTTTACTTAGTTATTCTAATTTTTACTCTTAGACTATTCAGGTAAAATCTCTTTCTTTCTTAACCTCACCCCCTATTCCTTGTCCTGCCCACTGTATTTTCTTTTTCCTACTAAACATTTTCTATTCTCCAGCTAGCATAGTTTCCAACTCTTTCACCCTCTTGATAGTCTTCTTGTTGATACTTTTTAGCTTATCAAGGTGACTCTTAAAATGTGATACTCTAGTTAATATCTGGTATCCACAATATTGGGTACTAGATAGACCAAAATTTAGAGTATCTAAGATCTAGATTTAGCTCTGTTTAAATACTGTAAGGTAGTGCAGACTCTATTTGTATGAAGTCATTAGTAGTTGTTAGATTTTCGATGAGTACTGTAACTACTGTAAAACTTTCAAATGTAAAATACAAGTAATAGTGCTTTCTGCATAGGATTCTATGCAGACAGTTATACCCATCAGTACACATTTAGTAAACATTAATTACCAGCATTAGTTATTACTGCAGTTAATCTGAATTATCAGAATTATTATCAGAAAACCAGCCACTATAAAAAAAGCTTTTGGGGGACCTCCCTGGTGGCCTAGGGATTAAGTTTCAGCGCTATCACTGAGATGGCCTGAGTTCCATCCCTGGCCAGGGAGTTGGCCACACATGGCACAGCAGACTGCTCCTATCTCACCTGCTGTTCCCCTTAGTGTATTTCAGTAGATCTGCCTGTTCTTCCCCCACTCTGTCTCTGGTGAATCCTCTCACCCCTTGTACCTCTGCCTATACCCCAGTTCTTCTATGCAAAAATAAGTAGGCTGTGAGTTCCCAAAAATTGAGACATTATATTCATCCTGTTATTTCTTAGTTCTTTAGCAAAGTAATTGCTTTATAGTATTATATTACCATATTAAATTATCAAACAATGGAGATGCTTTTCAAATTATAAATGAGTATATACTTTTAAGGTCATTAATCCCATAGGCATAGAAATGGTCAATGTAGTAGTTTTCAGACTATTCTTTAGAGCTAAGATTCCAGAGGTGCTTCAAGAATGGCAGCAGTAATGCACACACAAAGGCGTGGTAGATATTCCACACCCTCCCCCAGCACAGTTCAATTAAAATAGCACATTTGTTTTTCTTACTCAGCTGCTATAAAAAATAAAGGACACTGAAAACAAGTGTCCAGTTTGTGTGTGCTTCTAAACCATTATAAACTTATCCTGTGATAATTTGCATGATTCATTGTCCTTTGTGCTATTAACCACCCCCTTCTCCATTTAACAGACAGATGTGCTGATCCTGAGCTGTGATCTAATAACAGATGTTGCCTTACATGAGGTTGTGGACCTGTTCAGAGCTCATGAAGCATCACTTGCCATGTTAATGAGAAAAGGCCAAGATGGCTTAGTATCCATTCCAGGTCAAAAGGGGAAAAAAAAGGCAGGTAAGCAGACCAGAGTTTGATTTATCTGTGTGTTGGTTTTTTGTTTTTTTTTTTAATAATAATTATCATTTTTATTAGGAAACATGTATTGAGAACCAACTATGTACTTCAGGCACTGTGCTATAGGTGGATAATATGAAGTTAAATAAGACACAGTACCTAACTTGAAGAGGTTTTAACTATTGATAGTAATTAGTAGAGTCACCTAGACCTTTCATGCCTAGGATTTGAGTAATCATTTTTTTTTTTTTAAGATTTATTTATGGGCCTCCCTGGTGGTGCAGGTGGTTGAGCACCACACTGTGAAGCTGTCTGCAGCCTCTGCAGTGCGGGTTCAATCCTGGCCGGCCGGCAAGAATCCAACATGGCTCGTCAGACCTCTCCTGTCTCACCCGCTGCTCCCCTCAGCAGTATATTTCATCAGTCTGCCTGTTCTGTTCCCCCTCCATCTCTGGTGAATCCTCTCACCCACCTGCGCATCTGGCCTGTACTCCTGTTCTTGCATAAAATATATAAACCTTAAAAAAAAATAATTAAAAAAAAAGATTTATTTTTACACAAAAGCTGGGGAACAGGCCAGAGGTGCGGGAGGGTGAGAGACAGAGGAGTGGGGGGACAGAGTGGGGAGCAGAATGGGCAGATGAACTGAAAGCACTGCTGAGGGGAGCAACGGGCAAGACAGGAGAGGTCTGCTGCACCATGTGGGTATCTCCCTGGCCAGACAGGAATCGAACCCGTGATGCAGAGGCTGTGGACAGCGTCATAGCGCTGCGCTCAACCTGCTGTGCCACCGGGGAGGCCCAGATTTGAGTAATCTTACTTGCATTTCTAGCTCTCTTCTTTAGGGCATTTGGTTAACATAATTTTGGATTATAGCATTGGAACATCTTTCTAGTTACTTTTGTGTTTAAGTGTACTTTTGGTGTAGAGTAATTGTTGGGTCCTCTTTCTGCCTTATTGTATATGATCTTCATGTTGATCAGTCCTTCTATTTTAGATATAGTTTCTATTATTGCAAGATCTGATTTGCTTACTCACAATTCCTTGTTTTCAGCCTTTTCTGACTACATAGGTAGAAACAACTACATATCCAGATTTTATTTATTTATTTATTTATTTTATTTTTTTGGTGGGACCCTCGCCGGTGGCTGGGGATCGAACCGGCGCTGCAGAGGCTGCGGGCAGCTTTGCAGCCCAGCGCTCAACCGCTGCGCCACCAGAGGAGGCCTCATATCCAGATTTTATAAATATACTCATGTTTTATAAAAATGAGTATTTGTTTTTTTTTCATACTCTTCTACTTATAATAATTTTAAAAATCAAATGCCCTATTATAGTTACCTTTCTTGATCTTACAATTTTTTTTAACATATTAGCTTTTTTTGCATAAAGGTCATTATAAATGTATAACTTTAACAATTTTAGTTTAAATCAGCCATAACTATTAGCTAACTACCTATCCATTTAAAAATGTTTTGGGGCCTCCCTGGTGGCTCAAGGGGATAGGTCTCAGACTATGAAGCTGTTGGCAGCTATTGCAGCACAAGTTCGATCCCTGGCCAGGGAGGTGACCCACATGGCGCAGCAGACCTCTTCTGCCTTGCCGACTGCTCCCTTCAGCAGTGTTTATCAGTCAATCTGCCTGTTCTGCTCCCCTGTCTGTCTCTGGTCAATCCTCTCACCCCCACACCTCTCGCATGTAACCCAGCTCTTGTATGCATAAATAAATAAATCTTTAAAAAAATATAAAATATTTTGATCCTTAAGTAGTCAACAACTTCACCAGTAGAAAAGTTCCTTTAAACTGGCTCTTCTACCTTCTTTGAAAAAGTATATCATACACTAATAACTTGTTATTTAGCTCTAAGTATGGAGGGCAGAGAAGCAGTCCTCTTGCTGTAACTGGACAGGATACAGGGGTCAGACTAAAGAACTTGAACTTTATCCCCCATTCAGTGTGGCTTTTTTGAGGAATTTTAAACTAGAGAATGTCATAATCAGATTTGTGTTTTAGAAAAATTTTTCATTTTTAATGTGAATCTTGAACTCCTAATAGCTATATTTACTTAAAATTGAGTACTAAGGCTCACGTAAATAACTGAGTTTTAAAATTCTCCCATATAATGCTATGCATTTCAATGATAAGCACTTTTTAAAGTATCCTAAGTTTCTCAGAGTATATATTTTATCTGCTATTATGTACTGAACAGCCAGCAGTCCACTCTGTCTCAGATATTATTTAATAGTCTAGAATCCCAAGGTCCAAGTTTCCCACTTACAGAATGGCTAATGCTAGATGTATCAGAAGTTATCTTTCTCCTCCTTGGCACTTCCTTCTAGAAGATTTGTAAGAGATACATAGATGCTGAGGACTGACTTTTCCCCCCCTCTTAATAGGGATTGCATTGAAATGGCCATTGATAAGATGGCCATTTTAACAATGTTAATTCTTCCAATCCAAGAGTGGGGAACTTATCTTACAGTTTTTATTATATAGGTCTTTCACCTTTCTTAAGTTTACTCTTAGGTATTTAATTCTTTTGTTGCAGTTGTGGATGGGATTGTTTTCTTGACTTCTTTCCCTTCTGGCTCATTGTTTGCATATAGACGTGTAACTGATTTCTAGAAATTGATGTTGTGTCCTGCCACATGACTACATTGGTTTTATTATTTCAATTAGTTTTTTAATGGGGTCTTTAGAGTTTTCTATGTATGTCATTTGCACATAGTGATAGTTTTGCCTCTTCTTTTTCAATCTGGATTCCTTTTATAACTTTCTCTTATCTAATTGCTCTAGCTAGAATTTCCAATATTGTGTTGAATAGCAGAAGTGAAAGTGGGCATCCTTCTCTATACCAGATCTTAGATGAAAAACTTTTAGTTTTTCACCATTGAGTATGATGTTGACTGTGGGTTTATTGCATATGGCCTTTATTATGTTGAGATGTGGTCCATCTATCCCCAATTTTTTGAGGGTTTTTATCATAAGTAGATATTGAATTATCCTTGTGTCTCTGGAATAAATCTATAGGTATGTTAATTTCATCAAATGGTTTTTATACATCTATTTTATATGGTCTTAATTGTTTTTCTCTTTTACTCTGATAATGTGATGAATTATAATAAACCACCATGTATATCTGGAATATATAATAACCACCTTTGTATATCTGTTATAAACCCAACTTCATCATGACTTATTGTCTCTTTACATATTGTCTCAGTTAGTTTTTATGCATAACAAATCTCCCCCAAACATAGGACACTTAAAGCAGCAATCATTTACTTACTTATGATTCTATATGGATTGGCAGTTTGGCTTGATATAACTGAAATGGCTTATCTCTGTTCAGAAATGATGTCAGCTAATGATTATTTATCTATGGCTGCTGGTGGATTAGTTATCTATTGCTACATAACAAATTACCATAAAGTTAACATCTTAAAATAACACTGTGGGTCAGCAAGTCAGGTATAGTTTAGCTGGGACCTCTGATTCAGTGTCTTTCACAAGGCTAGAGTCAAGGTGTCATCCAGTTCCAAGTTCTGATCTAAAAGCTCAGCTGATCAAGAATTTATTTAAGTTCACTTGTTTGTTGGCAAAATTTCAGTTCTCTAAAGTTTCTAGTGGACTGAACCTCAGTTTCTATCTGTCTATTGGCCACAGGCTGCCCTCATTTCTTTATCATGTGGACCTCTCCAACACATCATCTTGCTTCATGAAAGCTAGCAAGGGAGGGAATCTCCTAGTAAGAGAGAACTCAAGGACTTAAGTAACCTAATCATGAAAATAACATATCGTCACTTTTTGCCACATTCTGTTGGTTAGAAGCAAATTGGTAGGCCAGACCATATTCAAGGGGAGATAGACAGAAAGGTGTGAATACCAGGATTCACACCTTTGTTAATAAGTATAAATAACATTATACTTATTTCACTTAGTATAATGTTCACCCATGTTGTAGCATATTGCAGAATATCCTTCCTTTTTAAAGCTAAATAAAATTCAAATTATGTAGATATTATATTTTGTTTATCCATTCATTCATTGATGAACATGTGGATTGCTTCCACATTTTAGCTGTTATGACCAATGCTAACTGTGAATATCGGTGTACAAATATCTCTTCAGGCACCCTGTTTTTAATTCTTTTGGATATATACCCAGAAGGGAAATTTCTGGATCATGTGATAATTCTATTTTAAATTTTTCGAGGAACTGACATACTGATTTTTATAACAACTATACTGTTTTACATCTTAGATCTTACCTCCTTCCCAGAGGAGATGTAATAAATTTGTAATCCTTTAAGTCTGCTATTTATTTGCTAATATTTATTTAGGATTCTTGTATTTATATAATGTGAGTATGCCTATAATTTTCCTTTCTTGTGATATCACTGTCTGGTTTGGGCATCAGGATCATGTTGGCCTCATAAAGTTGGAATTCCAAATTCTAAATATAATGCCTGTCATAGGGGAGATGTACACATTTATCTTTTAGTTAAATGAAAGAATGAATAAATAAATGATATAGAGGAGACAGAAGGATCAGTTAGAGAGGTAATAAAACTAGAAAAAAATATGAATAGTTGAATATCCAGAATTTTTTTCTTAAATTTTTTTTCCTTTTTATTTATTGAGGTAATATTGGTTTACAACACTGCATGTTTTAAGAAGATAGGTTCACAAAAATACAGAATGCTTAATGAGTTTGTGAGTCATTCTTGCTCAGAGGTCATGCTTATCTTCTCTGTTTCATTCCAATTTTAGTGTATGTGATGCTGAAGTGAGTATTGTCCAAAATTTTTTAAATGGAAGTTCATAGTTTTAACTGCTCTCTTACCTTATTTGTGTAGCCTTTCTTCTTAGGATGACATTCTAAGGTTACCTCTGCTCCTCCAATAGTGGAATTCATTTTGGTAAGGCAGAAAGAAACCATTCCAGGTTTCTATAATTTGTCATATTCTGAGGTCGCAGTTACCATGGCAGCTGCAAAGAAGCAAATACAGGAGGGGGCCAGAGAGGGAGAAGAATGCAAGTGAAATGCAACACAGCTGAAAAATGGACTTGTTAGAAATTATTGCTCCCAGGACATTCAGTGATTCAAGGTTTTTGTGGGCCTAAGGAATTGGATAGGGCAAGCAGTCTAAACTATATCCAAAAATAACATCTTTGTGTTTCTTTTTAAAATCTTGGCTCATAATCAGAACTTTGCAGACTTTGTTATAGTCTTGAGTTTCCATATAATGGATGAATTGATATATGTGAATGCTGCTGCGTGGAATTTGAAATTCTCTACAAAATGTAGCTTCAGTTGAAATCCTCTATAAAACTTACCCACAATTTGGCGTTTTTTATCTTTCCTTCCTAGAGTTCACTAATCTTGGTTATTGAAAGTGTGTTTTATGACACACTGCTTATGATAAGATGACCAGTGACCTCTGAAGGCATGAATGCTTTTAAGCACCTGAACTACACTTGGGTAATACATTTGGTTCTAGATAAATAGGGATTTGCAGGCTATAACAAACACATTCAGTTAGTTAGTAGCCATTGCCATCAATAGGAGGCAGACAAATTCATCTTTAAGAGATATCACTTTTCCTAGAGCTCAACTTTGAGTATTTTCTTTTTAATGACATTAAATCATGGCTTTATTTGATTATTGTGAGGATCAAATGATGTATTTTGTTTAATGTATTTTGTTTAATTTTTAAACTTAAAACATGTTATTTAATGTTTTAGTTAATACCACAGTTATAGAATTATAATAGTTATTAAACAGTTATTAAATATTAATTCATTTAGTCCTCATAGCAAGCCTGTAAGGTAAGCACTATTTTTAATTTTTATTTACTTATTTTTGACAAATAAAAATGATGTCATGGTATATAGTATGATTTTAATATATGTATATGTTATAAAATTACTATAGTCTAACATATCCATCATCTCCTTTTTATTATTTAGATAATTTAACTATTCTGTAAGATTACAGAATAGTACAAAGAACTTATATTTCATGTACCCAGATTCCCCTAATGTTAACATTTGCTCTTTCTTTTATTATAATAGTTATTCAATATAATATATGTACAAAATATTATATATAATTATTATTTTCTGAGCTATTTGAGATTGAATTGCAGGCATGATTCTCTTTGCCTTTAAACACATTAGTGTGTACCTCCCCCCCAAGAAAAATGACAGTCTCTTAAAACAGGAAATTACATTGGCACAATATTTTAATCTATAACGTTATTAAATTCAGTAGTTAACCTAATAATATCCTTTAAAACCATATGAAAAAACTTTGCCCATGTTTTCAACAGTGTGGTAAGTATGTGCTATATAACATTCAGGCCTGCATTTGGTTCCAAAAGCAATGTGAACAGGTGCCCTGCCCCTGACTTAGTGATGCAAGCGGGGAAAATGGCTTTGTTTGATTTTCCTTCTTTTGTATGATTCAGTGGAGCAGCGTGACTTCATTGGAGTGGACAGCACAGGAAAGAGGCTGCTCTTCATGGCTAATGAAGCAGATTTGGATGAAGAGCTGGTCATTAAGGGATCCATCCTGCAGAAGTAAGCCCTAGGGTTTTTCTTTTTGGCAGGTCTCCTTGTTTTAAAACAAAATAAAACCACCCAGTGGATGGGAAAGAGGGAATGAAAAGTAGATTATACTGTGTGAAATTAACAAAAGTATGTGAATGTTTTCCCATGAGATAGGATGGAGGCTTTTCTTTACTGCACAAGCTTAGCTTTTCCCTGTGTCTTTTCTTACCAAGGTAGAGCCAAAGCCTACCAAGGTAGAGCCAAAGCCTACATAGTAGGGCATTCAACTGGGGGGAGAACAGGGAACAGGACTGACAGTGTTATAGAATCTCCTTTTTTAAAAAATTGTGGTAAGTACACAATGTAAAATTAATCATCTTAACTCTTTAAGTATACAGTTTAGTATTGCTAAGTATATTCACAAATTTCTGTGAAACAGGTATCCAAAACTTTTATCTTGCGAATCTAATACCCATTAAATTAAAACTCTCCTTTACTGTCTCTAGCCCTTGATAATCATCATTCAACTCTGTGTTTCTATGAATTTGACTACTTTAGATACCTCATATAAGTGTAACCATACAATATTTTTCTTTTTGTCACTGGTTTATTTCACTTAGTATAATATCCTCAAGGTTCATCAGTGTAGCATGACAGAATCTCCTTCCTTTTTAAGACTGTATAATAGTCCATTGCGTTTACATACGAGCCGTGTTTTCTTTATCCTTTCATCTGCTGATATACATTTGGATTGTTTCTACCTGTTGACTATTGTGAATAATGATGCAGTGAATGTGAGTGTGCAAATAATCCCTTTTAGAGCTGTCTTTTGAATACTTATTGGTATATGCCAGAAGTCGGATTGCTGGATATGACAGTTGTGTGTATAATTTTTTGAGGAACCTCCATAGTGTTTTCCATAGCATTTGCACCATTTTTACAATCCCAAAGCAGTGCTCAGAGTTCTAATTTCTCTACATTCTCACTAACACTTGTTATTTTCTCTTTTTCTTGATAGTATCCATCCTACTGGATATTAGATCATATTTTATCCTTACACATAAGCAACCCAGTTACATTTTCTTTTTCTTTTTTTTAAGATTTATTTATTTATACAAGAACTGCAGTACAGGTCAGAGGTACGGGAGGGTGAGAGAATTCACCAGAGACAGAGCAGGGAGCAGAACAGGCAGACGGACTGAAGACACTGTTGAGGGGAGCAGCAGGCGAGACAGGTGAGGTCTGCCACACCATGTGGGTTTCTCCCTGGCCTGCTGGGAATCGAATCCGCACTGCAGAGCTTCACAGCGCAGTGCTCAACCCACTGCACCACCGGGAGGCCCCAGTTACATTTTCTTTAATATAATTTTTATCTTTTTGTTACTGGCCTATTTCACTTAGTATAATGTCCTCAAGGTTTGATGTAGCATGATGAGCTATATATTGAGTACTTGCCCAGCATGGATTTTTTTTTTTTCAGAAGTCACATACTCAGAATTTTACTACCTGATGCCAGTACACATAAAGGGCCTCCCTGCTGGCTCAAGGGGTTAAGACACAACCTATGAAGTTGTTCACAGCCGATCCCGGTTCAGGGAGTTACCATGGCACAGCAGACCTCTCCTGCCTCGCCCACTGCTCCCCTCAGCTGTATATTTCAGTCAATCTGCCTGTTCTGTTCCCCACTCTGTCTCTGGTGAATCCTTTCATCCCCCCCACACACCTCTGGCTGTACCCCAGTACTTGTATGCATAATTAAATAAATCTTAAAAAAAAAAATACACATAGGAACGCTAAATGTTTCAAACCCAGATGAAATGAATGTGAGAGGAATAAATTGGGAAAGAAAAATGTCTTTTTGTTATTGCTGTCTATCTCAACAGAGATAGAAGACATATTTCAAAACTTATTTTAATGAAAATTCAAGTTAAACTCTGGCTTCAATTGGTTCCAGTTAACCCTATGGATAAGAGTTCTGTTTTAGAGCCTTGGTTGTCTCATCTGTAGAATGAGTTTAATAATAGGGCTGTGAGGAATAAATGTGTGTAAAACATTTAGCATACCCATGAATATAAAATAATTAGCACAATGCTTGCTACATAGCACACAACAGAAAAGGAGATATTATTTATAAACAACTATTGAAAAATACATGATTAATAGCCCTTCCAAATTAAAATTTTCAAAATTCATCAGTATATTACAGAACTCCTATTACTAGTTTCTAATTAAATGTGAAAAAGAATTAAAAACAATAGAAATTTCAGCAGCAGAAAATAAAAGTAGGGTAATTAAATATAATGTAGCTCAAAAATTGTAGCCAAGATAGAAACAAGATTCTGGTAAGAAACAGAAAGGAATAAAGATAGGCTCAACTCTATTATCACCTCTCCAGAAGCCATATTGACATGTTAATGAAATCCTGTAAATTCTCACTAATAGCACTAAATCTGGAAAGAAACAAATTAAGTATACATCTGTACATTTATAGTCTTCTGACTGAGGAGCAATAGCAACAACTGCTTGAGAGTAAATGATGAAGTAGGGGAAATGAATAATGATTCTAACTCTTTAATAGCAACAAAAGATCTGTTGACTTCAAATTAAAAAGCCATCAGGGGGCCTCCCTGGTGGTGCAAGGGGTTAAGTCTCAGCATCATGAAGCTATTGGCAGCCACTGCAGCACAAGTTCAATCCCTGGCCAGGGAGCTGGCCCACATGGCAAAGCAGACCTCTCCTGTCTTGACCGCTGCTCCCCTATTAAAATTTCAACAGTTCCTTCATTTCTACTTTATTTCCATTTTTCTTCTGTTAAATATAAATAAATTGGAATATGGTTTTTTATTTCAAAATAGAATCAATAAATCCTGTTTTTCTAACTATAGCAGTCTATTTGTGTATGGACATAGGTCTTTATAGTGGCTGTTATTCTTGAGTGATGAGATTCAGGATGAATTTTTAAATTCTTATGTGACTAATTTTCTAAAGTCCTTGTTCTAGAAAATATCAATTTTTTTTATAAAACGTGATTTCTTTTTTAAAAAACTAAAAGCATTTATACTGAGATGGTAGGAATTCTGAAAAATGGAAGTATAAGTGATTTTTTTCTTTGTATTTTTCTGTATTTTAAAGTTTTCACCAAATTTAAAAGGTTTTTAAAATAGCAAAATTCCATATGTACTGTATGCTTGGAGATGAAGAAGCCTAAGGACCTAGTGGACCAAGATTCAGGGCAGTAGTAGTTCTAAGGACATGCTCTAGTAGATGAAGACATTTCTGTATTTGACTTTGCTCTTGCTTTGGGAAAGTGGCCTCTCTTTGTGTGGTAGCAATGGCATTAATGGGCTGCTGGAGGGAATCCCAGCTGGGGAGCATCTTTGTTCTTGCATGAAGCCAGGTTGCTTAGAATACTTTCTGCAGTAGAAATGACAAAGTTTTGTTGGATTCAAACTTAATTAAACTCTGAGCCTATTCTATTTAATATTTGTGGTAGTTTTAAAGAGAAATTTATAAATTCTTTGATGCATCTCTCCTCAAGAGATGGAGCTTAATTCCCCTTCTCTTGAGTGTAATACCACTTTCAACATTTGGTTATAAGAAGACTGTGGCTTCTGTCTTTGGTGCCCTCTTAGGCTCTCTCTCTCTTTTGAATCATTGACTCTAAGTTAGTCAGCTGCTATGTTATGCCAAAGATTTAGGAAAAGGGAAGATAGCTGCCATGTCATGAAGATGTTCAGGCAGAGTATGGAGAAGCCCATGTGGTGGAATTGAAGCCTGCTGCCAACCATGTGAGTGAGTTTGAAACAGATGTTCTGTCAACAGCCACGTTGAAAGCAGATCTCTTTCAGTTCCCTGAGATGACTACAGTCCTAGCCAACATTTTGATGAAAATCTGAGTCAGAACCACCAATCTAACACTCCCTAATTCCAGAAACTGAGATAATAAATGTTAAGTCTATGAGTTTCAGGTAATTTGTTACACAACTGTAACTGACTAATAATATTCTAAATCTCTAGACTTTGAGTTAAGAGTTTCTTAAGAAACAGTGAAGTTAAAAGACATCTTTAAAAAAAGAAAGGTGTGGGCCTCCCCGGTGGCACAGCGGTTGAGCGCTGGGTTGCGAAGCTGCCTGCAGCCTCTGCGGCGCCGGTTCGATCCCGGCTGCTCCCCGGCCACCGGAGGAGGGTCCCATATGGCGCGCAGACCTCTCCTGCCGCCCGCTGCTCCCCTCAGCAGTGTACTTAAGTCCTTCTGTCTGCTCTGCTCCCTGCTCTGGCTCTGGTGAATTCTCTCACCCTCCCGCGCCTCTGACTGTACCCAGTGCATGTATAAATAAACAAACAAACAAATAAATAAAATAAATAAAACATGCCTCTATAAAAAAAAAAAAAAAAAGAAAGGTGTGTTGGGCCTCTCCCGTGGAGCAGTGGGTTGAGTGCAGCACTGTGAAGCTGTCCACAGCCTCTGCAGCGTGGGTTCGATTCCCTGCCAGCCAGAGATTCCCACATGGCACGGCAGACCTCTACTGTTGCACCCACTGCTCCCCTCAGCAGTGCTTTCGGTCTATCTGCCTGTTCTGTTCCCTACTCTGTCTCTGGTGAATCCTCTCACTCTCCTGCACCTCTGGCCTATACCCCCCAGCTATTGTATAAATAAAAAATAAATCTTTAAAAAAAAAAAAGTGTGCTTGTTTAGCATTGTTCCTTTCCTTTTAGTCTCAGTTTGCTCCCACGTAACCTGGAAGTAGGGAAAATCATGTGGCTATATGTATGATGCACCCTTCTCAATTGAATTCCTTTGTTGAAATCATGGACAAGCACCAGTTCAATTCAAAACTTTAATAAGACAATGGAAGCCATCCTGTGGTCTTCCTATAAACTTCAAAGGCTTTTGTTGCTTAAACATTGACAGTATATAATCCCATAGTTGTTTGTTTTCTTGTGTCCCTAGAGGTTTGAGTAGGGGTAAGTTTTTGAGAAAAGGAATTACCTCTTCACCCACTGGTGGTGTAGCATCATATGATAGACTGATACACTGTCTAAGATCCCTTCAAGGGAGGACTTACGCTCAGCTCTAGGGAGTGTAGTTAGCAGACATGGTTTTCCCTGTGGTTTGTCACTGTCTATTAAAGCAAATTTTCTCAACCTTGGAAGCATTCTTCTTTCCAGTATAGAATTAAGCTACCTATATGATTAAATTGTTTTCTTTCTCTGAAAGCAAACCTGATGCATCAGTCTCTGCATGTATAAAAGCTTTGAGGAATGTTATCTAATATGTGTGCCTCTTATGTCTCCTGACTGGGCATGTATATCCCCAAAAATTGTATATCCATTAAACCTAAGTCTTTCCAACCTCGCATTACCTAAGTGTTGGTTTCTTGTCTGCCCTCCTCATAAGGCCAGTAGTTCTCAAACCTTGGGAGCATTTTAAAAATTGCTGATACCTGAGACCCACCCTTAGAGATTTTTATCTAATTGGTCTGGCATTGAGCAGACATATTTAAAACATGCACCAAGGTTGAAAACCGTTGTGCTAGACACTCATGTTTAGCTTACCAGAGTTTGTGACCTAACAGTGCTACTCTATCAATATTTGATAAATGCATAGTCATTCGATCTATTCAAGTCTAAAGGTATTTCTAGTTCCCCAGGAGTGAATAAAATAGTAATGAAAGTGCATCCAGCACCTTAAATGGCTGCTTAGAGTTCTGATTCTCCAGGGGCTGCAGACTATGCCTAGACGGCATAAGGAGAGGTCTCCAGCTAGTGTAAGTAATAAGAGTCCAACACCAAAGACGTGTGTGCAGCACCAAATAAACCCTATAGTACTCAAATGGCAGCCTATTAGGTATGTGGTGTTACGGCCAAGCCTAAAGATAAGGCTGATGTTTGAATACTCAGGACTGGATGATTCTGGAGAATTTTTTTTTTTTTTAAGATTTATTTATTTATTTATTTATTTATTTATTTATTTATTTATTTATTTATTTATTTATTTATTTATTTATACAAGCACTGGGTACAGTCAGAAGCGCGGGAGGGTGAGAGGATTCACCAGAGCCAGAGCGGGAAGCAGAGCAGGCAGAAGGACCGAAGTACACTGCTGAGGGGAGCAGCGGGCGGCAGGAGAGGTCTGCGCGCCATGTGGGACCCTCCTCCGGTGGCCGGGGAGCAGCTGGGGATCGAACCGGCGTTGCAGAGGCTGCGGGCAGCTTCATAACCCAGCGCTCAACCGCTGCGCCACCGGGGAGGCCCTGATTCTGGAGAATTAAATAACTTATTAGTTAAAAATTATTTAGCTAACTATTTGTTTCCCTCTTACAAGGACCCTTATAATTACATTGGGTCAATCAGGATAATACAGGATAATCAACCTCTCTCAAGTTCTTTAATATAATCATTTCTGCAAAATCCCTTTTGCCATATAGTGCACCATATTCACAGGTTCCAGGGAATAGGCTATAGACATGTTTGAGGGGCCATTAATCCTGACCACTATAGTTCTCTTAATTTTTTTTTTTTTTTTTTATAGAGGCATGTTTTATTTATTTATTTATTTGTTTGTTTGTTTGTTTATACATGCACTGGGTACAGTCAGAAGCGCAGGAGGGTGAGAGAATTCACCAGAGCCAGAGCAGGGAGCAGAGCAGGCAGAAGGACCGAAGGACACTGCTGAGGGGAGCAGCGGGCGGCAGGAGAGGTCTGCGTGCCATGCGGGACCCTCCTCCGGTGGCTGGGGAGCAGCCGGGGATTGAACCGGCGCCGCAGAGGCTGCAGGCAGCTTCGCAACCCAGCGCTCAACCACTGCGCCACCGGGGAGGCCCAGTTCTCTTAATTTTTTAACATGGTTTTAAGAGCTGCATAATAATCTGTCATATGAATATATACCATCATTCACTTAATTGTGTCCAGTATCAGTGGGCATTTAGATTATTTCTAATTGCTGGGTGCTTGATTTTTTTTACTTGGATTTTACCAAGGCATAATTTATATGTAGTGAAGTTTACTCTTTGTCATATAGTTCTGTATATTTGAGAAAAGTAAATACAAATACTTCATATATCTGTGGTTCCTGGGTTGATAGCCTCTCATGCTAGCTCACAATCAACCTTTAGATATTTGCTAAGGATTTTAACTAAATTCTTCACTTGTATAGCAGCCCTCTCTTCCTCCCATGTTGTTCATGGGTGAGCTTCTTTTGAGACCTAATCTCTCTTCAGAGGCTCTTGTCTTTCTTTAAATTTCTGGTTACTTCTTTGCCCTGTGATAAGTTCAAGATGTTATGATTTGTAGATTATCCAGTTTTTCTTGTTTGGGGTGAGAGCACCTCTCCAGTTTTATAAATCCTAGGTGGAAGACAGAAGTCCTAGAATTTGATTTTCCTTTTGAAAATTTAATAGCTTCAATGAAGTATAAGTTACACAACATACAATTCATCTATTTGAAGGGTACAATTCAGTGGTTTTTACTATAGTCAGAGTTGTGCACCTATTACCATAGTAAGTTTTTGGAGCATTTTACTACCCCCAAAAGAAACCCAGTACTCATTAAAAATTACTCCTTACTGGGCCTCCCCGGTGGCGCAGCGGTTGAGCGCTGGGTTGTGAAGCTGCCCACAGCCTCTGTGGCGCCGGTTCAATCCCCGGCTGCTCCCCGACCACCGGAGGAGGGTCCCACATGGCACGCAGACCTCTCCTGCCGCCCGCTGCTGCCCTCAGCAGTGTACTTCGGTCCTTCTGCCTGCTCTGCTCCCCGCTCTGGCTCTGGTGAATTCTCTCACCCTCCCGCGCTTCTGACTGTACCCAGTGCATGTATAAAACAAAACAAACAAACAAATAAATAAATAAAACATGCCTCTCTCTCTATTAAAAAAAATAATAATAAAAAAAAATAAAAATTACTCCTTACTTCTTCCCAATCCCCTCTCCTCCCACTGCAGGCAAACACTAATCTTTCTGTCTATATATATTTGCCTATACTAGATATTTCATATAAATGTAATCATACAATGTATGGTCTTTTGTGAATGGTTTCTTTGATGTAGCATGTTGGGAGATTTATCTGTGTTTTAACTTATATCAGTACTTTATTCCTTCTTACTATTGAATAATAGTAACAATAATTACTATTGTATACATACATATTTATCTCTCACATTTGAGTTATGCATTATTCATCAGTTAATGTTGGCACTTGATTTATTTTAATTTAAATTATTTATTTAAATTATTTATATATATATATTTTTTTTTATACAAGCACTGGGTACAGTCAGAAGTGCGGGAGGGTGAGAGAATTCACCAGAGCCAGAGTGGGGAGCAGAGCAGGCAGAAGGATCAAAGTACACTGCTGAGGGGAGCAGCGGGCGGCAGGAGAGGTCTGCGCGCCATGTGGGACCCTCCTCCGTTGGGCGGGGAGCAGCCGGGAATCGAGCTGGCACTGCAGAGGCTGTGGGCAGCTTCGCAACCCAGCGCTCAACCGCTGTGCCACCGGGGAGGCCCTAAATTATTTTTATGTATTTTTATTTAAGTAACAGCGTTTTACACACTGTATACGTTTTAGGAGCTCAGCTTCACACTACTTCAACTATATGGTACAACACTACTCCCATCACCAAAGTTGTACTGATCATCTGCCACCATCCAATGGAACTTGATTTTTATTTATTTTTTTTATTTTTTAGAAATTTATTTTGACACAATTTGGAGCATACTACTTTAAGCATATTGTTGTGGATATCATTCCCTATTATACTTTAAGGTTTATCTTGCTAACCTGAGCAACTGCTTATGCCATAAAATAAGCAATCCATTAACTTGTAGTTTGTTTCTAGTTTTGCTTTGTTTTGTTTTGATATTAAATACTGCTGAACGAACATGCTTTGTATATCTGTGCTGATTTATGAATCTAGGATGAATTTCTTTTTTTTTTTTTTGAATAATAAATTTTATTTTTATATTCCCCCATACAATTGCAAATGCCCCATTCTGACCCCAATCCCTCCCCTCCCGGCCCCCACCCCCCAAAAAGTGTCTCTGGTTCATAGTTTTTGTTGATTTTGATTTTCACTTTCTTATAGTTATTCATTTTCCTGGTCCCTTATTTAAGTTTTCTAGATTCCTGCTATGAGTGAGACCATCCGGTATTTTTCTTTTTCTTTTTGGCTTATTTCACTGAGCATGATCCCTTCCAGCGCCATCCATGTTGCTGCAAATTGCATGTGTTTATCTTTTTTGAATGCTGAGTAATATTCCATGGTATATATGTACCACATCTTGATCCAGTCATCTATTTTTGGGCATTTGGGCTGTTTCCAAAGCTTAGCTATTGTAAATAGTGCTGCTATAAACATAGGGGTGCAGGTGTTCTTTGGAATTGATGTTTCTGTGTCCTTTGGGTAAATACCTAGGAGTGGAATTGCTGGATCATATGGAAGCTCTATGTTTAGTAGGTCCAGAAATCTCCACACAGCTCTCCATAGTGGTTGGACCAGTTTGCACTCCCACCAGCAGTGTAAAAGAGTTCCTTCTTCTCCACAACCTCGCCAACATTTGTTGTTGCTAGTTTTTTTAATATGTGCCATTCTCACTGGTGTAAGATGGTATCTCATGGTAGTTTTGATTTGCATTTCCCTGATGACAAGTGATGTTGAACATTTTTTCATATGCCTGTTGGCCATTTGCATTTCCTCTTCAGAGAAGTTTCTTTTTAGCTCTTCTGCCCATTTTTTGACTGGGTTATTTTCTTTGTTGTTGCTGAGTCTCATCAGCTCTTTGCAGATTTTTGTGATCAGTCCTTTATCATTAGTATTGGGTGCAAAAATGTTCTCCCAGTTGGTGGGGTTTCTCTTTGTTTTTGTTATTGTCTCTTTTGCTGTGCAGAAGCTCTTTAATTTGATGTAGTCCCAGCTGTTTATCTTTGCCTTCACTATCACTGCTTTGGGTGATGTGTCTGTAAAGATGTCTTTGATATGCAAATCACGTAGTGTTTCGCCTATATTTCCTTCTATGTATTTTATGGTTTCAGGTCTTATGTCTAGTTCTTTAATCCATTTTGAGTTGATTTTTGTGTATGGTGTGAGGTAGTGGTCAAGCTTCATTCTTTTGCATGTAGCAACCCAGTTTTCCCAGCACCATTTATTGAACAAACTTTCTTTGCTCCAATGCATAGTCTTTGCTCCTTTGTCAAAGATTAGTTGACCATAAATCTGTGGGTTTATTTCTGGATTTTCTATTCGATTCCATTGGTCTGTATGTCTGTTCTTGTTCCAATACCATGCAGTTTTGAGGATTATGGCTTTGTAGTATAGTTTGAAGTCTGGGAGTGTGATGCCTCCATTTCCTTCTTTTTTTTTCAGTAGAGCTTTGGCTATTCAGGGTTTTTGGTGATTCCATATGAATTTCATCAATAATTGTTCTATTTCTTTGAAGAATGACATTGAAATTTTGATTGGAATAGCATTGAATCGGTATATTGCTTTTGGTAGGATGGCCATTTTAATAATGTTTATTCTTCCAATCCATGAGCAGGGGATGTCTTTCCATTTCTTTGTGTCTTCTATTTCTTTTAACAGTGTTTTATAGTTTTCTTTGTATAGGTCCTTTACCTCTTTTGTTAGATTTATTCCCAAATATTTGATTTTTTTTGTTTTGATAATAAAAGGGATGGTTTTTTTGATTTCTTCTTCTTCAGATTTATTGTTTGTGTATAGGAAGGCTACTGACTTTTGCGTGTTGATTTTGTATCCTGCCACTTTACTGAATTGATTGATGGGTTGAATTAGTTTTTCTGTGGAGTTTTTGGGGTTCTCTATGTATATTATCATATCATCTGCAAATAGTGATAGTTTGACTTCTTCTTTTCCTATTTGAATTCCTTGTATGTCTTTCTCTTGTCTTATTGCTCTGGCTAGGACTTCCAGTATTATATTGAAAAGCAGTGGTGAGAGTGGACATCCTTGTCTTGTTCCAGATCTTAATGGAATTGCTTTCAGCTTTTCACCATTGAGGATGATACTGGCTGTTGGCTTGTCATAGATGGCCTTTATGATGTTGAGGTATGTTCCTTGTATCCCAAGAATTTCAAGGGCTTTTATCATGAATGGGTGTTGCACTTTGTCGAAAGCTTTCTCAGCATCTATTGATATTATCATATGGTTTTTATATTTCTTTTTGTTGATGTGTTGGATAACGTTGATTGATTTTCGGATGTTAAACCATCCTTGTGTCCCTGGAATGAATCCTACTTGGTCGTGGTGAATTATCTTACGGATACATTGTTGGATTCTGATAGCTAAAATTTTATTGAGGATTTTTGCATCAGTGTTCATTAGGGAGATTGGCCTGTAGTTTTCCTTTTTTGTGTTGTCCTTATTTGGTTTTGGTATTAGTGTAATGTTGGCTTCATAGAACGTGTTTGGTATTGTCCTTTCCTTCTCAATTTTTTGGAAGAGTTTGTGAAGGATAGGCACTAATTCGTCTCTAAATGTTTGGTAGAATTCATTTGTAAATCCATCAGGTCCTGGGCTTTTGTTTTTGGAAAGGTTTTTGATTACCATTTCAATTTCGCTGTTTGTAATTGGTCTGTTTAGGTGTTCTATTTCTTCTTTATCTAGCTTTGGGTGATTGTAGAGTTGTAGGAATTTGTCCATCTCCTCTAGATTGTTGAACTTGTTTCCATATAACTGTTCATAGTAGTTACTGATTATTCTTTTGATTTCTGCTGTGTCCGTTGTGATTTCTCCTCTTTCATTTATGATCCTGTTTATGTGCTTTCTCCCTTTTTTCCTTTGTGAGCCTGGCTAGGGGTTTGTCTATTTTATTGATTTTTTCAAAGAACCAGCTCTTGGTTTCATTGATCTTTTGGATTGTTTTTTTAGTTTCAATTTCATTTATTTCTGCTTTGGTTTTTATTATTTCTTTTCTTCTACTGGTTTTGGGGTTTTTTTGTTGTTCTTTTTCTAGATCTCTGAGCTTCGAGATTAGGTTGTTTCTTTGAGTTCTTTCTTATTTTTTGATGTGAGCTTCTATTGCTATATATTTTCCTCTTATTACTGCTTTTGCTACATCCCATACATTTAGGATATTGGTGTCCTCCTTGTCATTCAATTCAAAGAATTTTTTAATTTCTTCTTTGATCTCCTTGTTAGTCCAGTGGTCTTCCAGTAGTGTGGTTTTTAATCTCCATGAGGTAGGATAGGAACTTGATTTTTAAATTATCTTTTTCCATCACTGAATCATTAAGGATTTTGTTATCTAGAATTTTGAAGGTGCATAAAGCATATTTATTTCCTTAGAAAATTTCCATGCACATGAGAGAGACACAAGCAACACTACAGAAAAGTGGATATCCCTTATTTTCTTGTTATATTTAATTGGGGTGAAAAAACTACATAAATATTTCAGGCTGTTAGGCTTTTTTGTAATAATTACAGTTCTCACAGTGAGAAAGTTTGTTACCAAATTTGCATAGATGGTTGACTTGGAAAGTGATAATAACAGTGTAGTCACAATGTCTTTAAATGTTGTTGCTTGAGTTTGAGGCCTTAAGCAAACTCTTAAGTCCTCAAGAAAAGTGTTAATAAATTCAAATCATTTTCCTGATAAAGTCTATAAAAGATACTGATTCTTGATATCTCTGGTGTCAGAGGACTATAGAGTTAACTGCCATTTTATAGCAAAAGAACATTCCCCACATTCTTGTGGTTGCAGTCTGAGTGTTGTCAAAACAAAGTTCTTTCGCAACCATGAAGTCAAGCCTCAGGGATACAAGAGTTGTCTTTTCTCACTTAGGTGATCATGACTATCAGAAAGAACCTGCTTCTCCTAGGATATCAGGTCCTAAGTGTCAATCAACAGGCAAGTGGATAAAGAAATTGTGGAATATATACTCAGTGGAATACTACACAGCTGTTTTTAAAAATGAAAGTATCTTTTGGGACAAAATGCATGGTTCTCAAGGTGATTATGTTAAGTGAAACAAGCTAGAAAGTGAAAGGAATATATCAGATAGTTTCACATCTAGAATATAAATAACAAAAAAATATACACAAGCAAAATATGGGAGGAACAAATCTTGGACTTAGTGAAAAAATATACTGATTACTAGAGGGAACAGGAAAAAGAAGGGGTTGGGGACTGGAGGTAGATGAGGTATTGGAATGGGTGGCTTGGTGGAAGGTGAGTGGAACATGTGCAAATATGGAGGAGTAAAGATTTAATCTCAAATTTTTTTTAAAGATTTATTTATGCATACAATAACTGGGGTACAGGCCAGAGGTTCAGGGGGGTGAGAGTGGGGAGCAGAACAGGTGGATTGACCTAAATAAACTGCTGAGGGAAGTATTAGGCGAGGCAGGAGAGGTCTGCTGTGCTATGTGGGTTAGCTCCTAGCCCGGGATCGAACGCATGCTGCAGTGACTGTAGATAGCTTCATAGTGCTGACACTTAACCCCATGCACCACCAGGGAGGCCCTCAAATATTTTTAAAAATATTAAAATCTCTATATGCAGATGATCCAAGAATTAAAAAAAAAAAAAGATTTTGAGTACCAGAGTGTTATTAAAGACTTTTTGAAGAGTGAAATGGTGATTCAAATTCAGGATACTGGAAAGATAATCTAACAGCAGTATACAGTATAGATTTAAGATATAAGGTATAAAAATATTAGTGTTGCATTGCTAAACATATAAGACTCCAAAAGGTAAAGGGATTGTGTCCTTTGGAATGTAGAAAGAAAAACTAATTGATTATCTATTTTTTTTTTTTAGAGGCATGTTTTATTTATTTATTTGTTTGTTTGTTTGTTTGCTTATACATGCACTGGGTACAGTCAGAAGCGTGGGAGGGTGAGAGAATTCACCAGAGCCAGAGTGGGGAGCAGAGCAGGCAGAAGGACCGAAGCACACTGCTGAGGGGAGCAGCGGGTGGCAGGAGAGGTCTGCGCGCCATGTGGGACCCTCCTCCGGTGGCCGGGGAGCAGCCGGGGATCGAACCGGCGCCGCACAGACTGCGGGCAGCTTCGCAACCCAGCGCTCAACCGCTGCGCCACCGGGGAGGCCCCTGATTATCTATTTTTAATGTAAAACAAGTGACCTGGGTCAACTGTGCATCCATCAAGTACCAATATTTACTCTTTGCTCCATATTAGAGTTGGCCGCCTGCGAGGGTCCCACATGATGCGACAGACCCCTCCTGCCGTGCCCGCTGCTCCCCTCAGCAGTGTATTTCCTCACTCTGCCTGTTCTGTTCCCTGCTCTGACTCTGGTGAATTCTCTCACCCTCCTGCGCTTCTGAATGTACCCAGTGCTTGTATAAATAAATAAATCTTAATGTTTAATATATTTCTTTTTTTTTTTAAGTTCTTAGAAAGCCAGAGTCATACATTTTATAGTTATTACTGGAAGGCGGAGACTGTCTCTTGCTTTCTCTCTAACCTCCGTGGAAACTAGCTAATTGCTCCATATAGTAAGCTGTTAGTGAAGGCCTTTAGTCCCAGTAGTTCCTGCCAGAGTGAGCAAGGTTTGGGCCTGATGGGAACAAAGAAGATGGACATAGCTAGAGGTAGGTGAGAATGAAGAGTTGATAGAGTTGTACTTTTTCCTTGTAGCTGCTAAGCTCAGGCTTTGAGGAAGCACTGGGGCCCTTAAGATCAGATCTTCTAGCAGTTTCCTAAGATTAGGTTGCTTTTTTGGTTGTTGGAAGATATTTTTCCCTCCAAATTGCAATTTGTAATTTACACCCCAGTGATTCGGGATCTTTGGTGGATAATTGTAATAGGGCTGCTGACTGGATAAATTAGTAATAAAAAAGTTCTTCCTCCCATTCCTGTTGCCCTCTGAAGGACCATGCTTCTCCTGGCTGGCCCCAGAGAGATGGCCGATAAAAGCCAATTAGATTCAGATTTTTCAAGCATTTTTTTTTTTTAAGATTTATTTATTTTTATACAAGAACTGGGGTACAGGCCAGAGGCACAGGAGGGTGAGAGGATTCACCAGAGACAGAGCAGGGAGCAGAACAGGCAGACGGGACAAAATACACTACTGAGGGGAGAAGCAGGCATGACAGGAGAGGTCTGCCGCACCATGTGGGTTTCTCCCTGGCTGGCGGGAATTGAACCTGCACTGCAGAGGCTGCAGACAGCTTCACAGCACTACACTCACCTGCTGTGCCTCTGGGGAGGGCTCTTTTTTTTTTTTTTTTTTTTAAGATTTATCTATGCATACAAGAACTGGGGTACAGGCCAGAGGTGTGCAGAGGTGAGAGGATTCACCAGAGACAGAGTGGGGAACAGAACAAGCAGATCGACTGAAATACACTGCTGATGGGAGCAGTGGGCGAGTCAGGACGTCTGCTGCGCCATGTGGGTAGTTCCCTGACCTGGGATTGAACTCGTACTGCAGTAGCTGCAAATAGCTTCATAGGTTGCCTCTTTTTTTTTTTTGGTATAAGATTTATTTATTTATTTATACAAGCACTGGGAGGGTGAGAGAATTCACCAGAGCCAGAAACAGAACAGGCAGACTTGACCAAGTACACTGCTGAGGGGAGCAGCGGGCGGCAGAGGGGGTCTGTATGCCATGTGGTACCCTCGCCCGGTGGGCGGGGATCGAACTAGCGCTGCAGAGGTTGCGGGCAGCTTTGCAACCTAGTGCTCAACCACTGCGCCACGGGGGAGGCCCCATAGGTTCCTCTTAACCCCTTGTGTCATCAGGGAGGCCCTGGAAACCTCTTATTTCTTACTTTTGTACTGGTTATAGAGGAAAAGGACAATGATGATGGAATGTACAAATTTTTTGTTTTCTCCATTTCTCAGAAGAGAATTACTGTTTTCTTGATTGCAAAGAATATTTTCTATTCATTGAAACTCAGGCATATTTGGACAATGAGGTATTACAAGATGCTTGTTGGAATAAGAGTCAGCTAGGCCTGTGGTCACATCCAAGGGCAGTCTCCCCACATGCTATTTAATCATTAGGGAGTACTGGTAACTTTACTGCAATAAGATCAGATTC
This sequence comes from Talpa occidentalis, assembly GCF_014898055.3. Taxonomy (NCBI): domain Eukaryota; kingdom Metazoa; phylum Chordata; class Mammalia; order Eulipotyphla; family Talpidae; genus Talpa; species Talpa occidentalis. The sequence goes on along the minus strand of NW_023605305.1, from coordinate 27,885,517 downwards.
TCACTACCTCCATGAATTTAGAGAATGCACACCACCTTTCCTACATGTTGAATTGATGTGGTAATTACTTGAAGAGACACTATATATATAGTAGTAAAGAATTTTGCAGGAAGAAAGAACATGGTATTGAAAATTCAAGTTCAGACGATCTAGAATCTAGTCTTGAGACATATCCTCTATATAACCTTCGACAAATCACTTTGCTTCTCTAAGTCTCAGTTTCCCCCAGCTGAAATTGGCTTAGTTGTTCTTTAAAGACCAGTTCTAAAATCCCTGTTTTATTTCTGAAGGACATATGGTTTTAATAATTCATAAGTAAAAGTTATTTGTGCCAAATATTTAATAAGAAATTCATGTAACTTTCCCCCAATGTTATGTTGTTTTCTTTTGAATACTAGTCAAGGTTTTTTACTGGAAGGGTAATGAAAATATTTTTAAAAGTTCTAAAGGACATCTCTTAAATATGTTCACATGTTCATTTGGAAAGTTTAGACATTTATATCTCAAAAGGCAAGAATTTAAATAAAACCTCAAAGATTATGGTCAGATCTATATTTCTGGGGCTACAAATGATGAGAAATGGGCTTACATTCTTGATTATCTTTTTCCCAATGGTATGCACAACCTTGAAATGCTATTTATCTAAATTAGTATCCCCACTGTTACCAACAAGCCATAATTCCTGAAATACTTCACTAATTTGCAGTTGAGGGTAGGGTGAGGAAGCAGTACAGAGGAATTTGTGGAAGTTGGGATCAAAACCTTCCTGAGGTATCTTAACCAGTATAGGTACTGAAACTTTACTGTATTTTTAACTCTTACTTTTATAAAGTGATGTAGTTAGGTTATTTCTAAAAGAACTCCCATATCAGTATCCTTAAGTCTTTGCTTTTGCACTGGCTACAGACTTCAGAGAAAAATCTTCCATTCTCCATTCCATGTGGATGAAAGTCATGCTGCCAACTCCTGATCACTTCAGGACTCTGTAGCACAACTCAGTTGTCATGGCTTGATTAGGATTCAGCTCTCTTGGACAGACTAAATCTGTTACCACCATCCTTCTGTTTTCTAGCTTCCAAAATTGTGTTACTGTCATCTCCTGATCTTTTTCCTTAAGGGATTATGCCGCTGGAAAAAAAAAAAAGAAAGAAACCAAAAAACCGTTATTACTTAATGAGCTTTCAGAAAGCATAGAGTTTAATAAGCCTGTGTTTAATCTGCTATCTTTACCTAGAATTCTGTTTCCTTCATTTCAAGCTCATTGTTTCAGTCCCTTACCACCTCTTCCTTCTTTCCATCCCTTCCTCTCATTTCCTTCTTTATCTAATCTAGACCCTATGGTACTACAGGCATTTCCCTCCATATCCTCACTCACTGTACTTTTGCTGCATCTGCCTCATAACCCTTAACTTTGGATTACTATAACATTTACGTTGTCTATGCCTACATCTGTCCTATTAAAGTCATCTGGAGAAATATTATACAGTGTTGGAAATTGGCACCACTATAAATTCAAGGTCCCATATTTAGTTGGGCCCTGAGAACCCTTCTGCATTCTTACATCTGTACAGAATCATCTTTCTACTTCTCTTAGTAGTTCTTCTAAATCATCACCACTTTCTTGTCTTAGAAAATTACTCTACCTCCTCCTTCCGTGGAAAATCCTAACACACTGATTTCCCCAACAAACTCACCCTACCCACAACTTTATCATTACTTAGACCCACCTTCAGTTTCTTTTCTCTAGCCTTAAAGGGAGAAGTTTCCATCCTCCAATTTAGGGCCAGTCCCTTCACTTATGTCTTTTTCTACCGCACCATCATCCCTTAAAGGTATTATCCATTATACCCTTTTTACCCTTTCTCCCCTCCTCCTTAACCTCAGAAAACTCACTTGTTAATAAGTATTTTGCTTTGTTGAATCTGCTATTTTGTCTTTGTCATTCTGACTTACTTTACTACACATAATTCCTTTGAACTCTTTCCATTTTGCTGTTGCTAATGGCAACATTTCATCTTTACTTTGGCCAACAGTATTCCATTGTTCTGATATACCACATCTTCCTCCTCCAGTCCTCTATCAGTGGGTGCTTAGGTTGTTTCCACTTTCTAGCTATTGTAAAATGTGCTGCAGTAAACATTGTAGCAAATGTAATTTTTTTTAGTTGGTTTCATGTTCTTTGGATATATGCCCAAGAGTAGTATTGCTGGGTCATATGGTATTTCCATTTTTAGTTTTTTAAAGTAAATCCAGATTACTTTCTAAAATGGCTGCACCAGTATATATTCCAACCCTCAGTATAATAATGTTCCTTTCTCTCTGCATCCTCTCCGGCACTTGTTGAGGTCTTTTTAAATATGTTATTCTCACAGGTATGAGTTGATCTCATTGTGGTTTTGATCTGGATTTCCCTTATTAAAATAATGAACATTTTTCCATGTGTGTATTGGTCTGCTGAATACTCCTTTGACAAATTGTCTATTCAGATATGCTACCCACTTAATTTTTTATTGTTTCTTATTAAATTGAATAACTTCTTTGTATATCTTTGTTATTAACCCCTAGTTGGTTGTGTAATATGTGAAATTTTTTTTCCCATCGAGTAGGCTGTCTTTTTAGTCTACTTATGTTTTCTTTCACTGTGTAAAAAGCTTTTTAATTTGAGGTAATCTCAATTGCTTATTTTTGTTTTCATTTTCCTTGCCTTAGGGGTTGAGTTTCTAGAAACATCATTGATATCATAAAACAAATCACCAGTATTTTCCTCTGTGTATTTTATTGTTGCATGTCTTATACCTAAATCTTTAATCCATTTTAAATTTACTTTTGTGCATGGAGTTAGAGAATGATACAACTCCATTCTTTCACATGTGACTGTCTGGTTTTCCTAGCACCATTTGTTAGAGATTCTCCTCTCCTGTGCTTGATCATGATTGAATGTTTCTATATTCATGAACTTATTTCTGGGCTTTTGATTCTGTTACATTGATCCATGTATTTTTGTTCTATACCATATTGTTTTTTTTTTTTTTTTTTATAGAGGCATGTTTTATTTATTTATTTATTCATTTGTTTTGTTTATACATGCACTGGGTACAGTCAGAAGCGCGGGAGGGTGAGAGAATTCACCAGAGCCAGAGCGGGGAGCAGAACAGGCAGAAGGACCGAAGTACACTGCTGAGGGGAGCAGCGGGTGGCAGGAGAGGTCTGCGCACCATGTGGGACCCTCCTCCGGTGGCCAGGGAGCAGCCGGGAATCGAACCGGCGCCGCAGAGGCTGCGGGCAGCTTCGCAACCCAGCGCTCTACCGCTGCGCCACCGGGGAGGCCCTATACCATATTGTTTTAATTACTGTTGCTTTATAGGATAGTTTAAAGTTAGGTACCATTATAGCTCCTTTCCTCTCCTTTGTTTTCAGGATTGCTTTAGCTATTTGAGGCCTTTTATAATTTCATATCAATTTTAATACTTTTTTCTTTAATTTCTTTGAAGACTTATCATAGTATTTTAATATCACTTTTGGTAGAAGTGTTATTTTGACTATATTGATTCTGTACCCATGAGCATAGACTGTCATTCTATATCCTTGTCATTATATATATGTATCTCCTTTAAATAATGTCTTTTCATTTTCATTGAGTACTTCACTTCTTGGTTAGTTTAATTGCTAGGTATTTGATTCCTTTTGAAGCAATTGTGAATGGAATTATTTTCTTAATTTCTTTTTATTCTCCTTCATTGTTTATATATAAAAATGCAATGAATTTTTGTATGTTGATTTTGTAACCTGCCACTTTGCTGTATTTATTTATGTTCCTAAAGCTTTTTTTGGTGAATTCTTTAGGATTTTCTCTATACAGTATCATATCATCTGGGAATAAAGATAGTTTCACTTCTTTCCCAACCTGGATTCCTTTTATTCCCTCTTACCTGATTGTTCTTATTAAAAGCTCTAATACTAAACTAAATAGAAGTTCATTTCTATTTACCAGTTTCTTACTTTATTTTATACAAGTCCATCTTGATCTTGCTCCTGATCTTAAAAAGGAAAGCTTTTAGTTTTTCACCATTAGTATTACATTGGCTATAAATTTGTGATATATGTATGACCTTTATTATGTTGAGGTAGGTTCCTTCTATTCCTATCTTGTTTAGAGTTTTTGTCATAAATGGGTGCTGAATCTTCTGTTTTCTCTGCATCTGTTGATATTACCATATATTATCATATAATTTTATGTTTTGCTGTAATGTATTTGATGTATATCATTGATATACATATTTTTTTTTTAAAGATTTATTTATTCATTTATACAAGCACGGGGTACAGTCAGAAGCGCAGGAGGGTGAGAGAATTCACCAGAGCCAGAGCGGGGGGCAGAGCAGGCAGAAGGACCGAAGTACACTGCTGAGGGGAGCAGCGGGCGGCAGGAGAGGTCTGCGCGCCATGTGGGACCTTCCTTTGGTGGCCGGTGAGCAGCCGGGGATCGAACTGGCGCTGCAGAGGCTGCGGGCAGCTTTGCAACCCAGCGCTCAACCGCTGCGCCATCCGGGAGGCCCGATATACATATTTTTTTAAAGATTTATTTATGCATACAAGAACCGGGGTACAGGCCAGAGATGTGGGGAGTGAGAAGATTCAACAGAGACAGAGTGGGGAACAGAACAGGCAGATCTACTGAAACACACTGTTGAGGGGAGCAGTGGGCAAGTCAGGAGAGGTCAGCTGCGCCATGTGGATATCTCCCTGGCCGGGGATCGAACTCGTTCAGTGGCTGAGGACAGCTTCATAGGTTGTGTCTTAACCCCTTGCGCCACCCGGGAGGCCTAATATACATATTTTAAACCACCCTTCCTTCCCTGGGATAAATCTCACTTGCTCATGATGTATAATCCTTGTAATATATTGTTGAATTCAATTTATTAGTATTTTGTTGAAGATTTTCACATCAGTACTCATCAGGGATATTGGTCTATAGTTTTCTTGCACTGCCTTTATTTGGTTTTGGTATTAGGGTTATATTAGCTTCATAAGATATATTCCTTCTCCTTGGATTTTTAGAAATAATTTGAACAAGATGGGCATAAATTCTTCTTTAAAGGATGATAGAATTGCCTCCCTGGTGGCGCAGAGGTTGAGCGCTGGGTTGCGAAGCTGCCCGCGGCCTCTGCAGCGCCGGTTCGATCCCCAGCTGCTCCCCGGCCACCAGAGGAGGGTCCCACATGGCGCGCAGACCTCTCCTGCCACCCGCTGCTCCCCTCAGCAGTGTACTTCGGTCCTTCTGCCTGTTCTGCTCCCCGCTCTGGCTCTGGTGAATTCTCTCACCCTCCCGCGCTTCTGACTGTACCCAGTGCATGTATAAACAAACAAACAAACAAATAAATAAATAAACATGCCTCTATTAAAAAAAATTTAAAAAAAAAAAAAAGAAAGCATATAAAGGATGATAGAATTTGCTTGAAAAGCTATCAGACCCTGGGCAGAAACTAACCAATTCTTAGTTTCATTGATCTTTTGTATTGCCTTTATTTATTTCTATTTTCTTATTTTTTTATTGTTTCCTTCTTTCTGTTAATATTGGGTCTTGTTTCTCTTTTTTCATTAATATTGCTTTAGGTGCAATATTAAGTTGTTTATTTGGGATTTTTCTTCTTAATGTGGACCTGTGTTATAGATATTTTCCCTTAAGACCACTTTTGCTGTATCCTATAAATAACAGACCTTCTTAAAAGCATTTTTTCATTTTATCAGTTTTTTTTTTTTTTTAATAGAGGCATGTTTTTTATTTATTCATTTATTTGTTTGTTTGTTTGTTTGTTTTGTTTATACATGCACTGGGTACAGTCAGAAGCGCGGGAGGGTGAGAGAATTCACCAGAGCCAGAGCGGGGAGCAGAACAGGCAGAAGGACCGAAGTACACTGCTGAGGGGAGCAGCGGGCGGCAGGAGAGGTCTGCGCGCCATGTGGGACCCTCCTCCGGTGGCCGGGGAGCAGCCGGGGATCGAGCCGGCACTGCAGAGGCTGTGGGCAGCTTTGCAACCCAGCGCTCAACCGCTGCGCCACCGGGGAGGCCCCATTTTATCAGTTTTTAATGAAAGTTATATATAAGGCTATTTTATTTGTGCATCTTCTCAATTGTTTCTTTTTTTTTTTTTTTAAGATTTATTTATTTATACAAGAACTGGGATACAGGCCAGATGTGCGGGAGGGTGAGAGGATTCACCAGAGACAAAGCGGGAAACAGAACAGGCAGACTGACAAAACACACTGCTGAGGGGAGCAGCAGGTGAGACAGGAGAGGTCTGCTGCACCATGTGGGACCCTCACCAGCCAGCCAGGATCGAACCGGCGCTGCAGAGGCTGCAGACAGCTTCACAGCGTAGCGCTCAACCACCTGCGCCACCAGGGAGACCCTTCTCAATTGTTTCTTATATTGGCACTTTCCTTTCCTACTTGGTAAGATTTGGCTTTGCATTCTAGAACCTTTTTGCCATCTCTGTCCAGTTCACTTGTGGGTTATGTAGGTCCCATGAGAATAATTTCATTGAAGGCTGTAAGCCAGTCATGGCAGTAACACAGAGTAGAAGAATGATAACAACTAAGCATTGTGATTGGAATCTCCTTTTTTTTCATCATACTCCTCTCTTCCTCTCCCTCAGCTATCTGTTTTTATTAAATAAAACCTTGGACATGATAAGTATGCTATTTCTTAAGGTTAACACCACAAATACAAAACTGAAATAGACATCATCTAGGCAAATATCTTAATTTGACCTAATGTATTCGTTTGTTTATCCAACAATATTTTATTAAGCACTCTATGGTAGGTACGATACTAAATGCTAAAGTGATGAAGATAAATCTTTGCTCTCAGGAACCTTCCAGTCAACTGGGGGAGAGCGACAAGTAAATAAGCTGTTACTTTTCTGTATGACCAGTTATCTCATAGAGATGGGCACCAAATGTTGTGGGAACACAAACTCGGTTGTCAATGAAGGTTTCCTGGAAAAAATGTCTGAGGAAAGTCCTCATGAGTAAATATTTGTAGGAAATTAGGGAGCATTCGAAGAATTTTGCTTTATCTTCTAAGAAAATACATGCCAGGGCCTCCCCGGTGGCACAGCAGGTTGAGCGCAGCACTGTAAAACTGTCTGCAGCCTCTGTAGTGCGGGTTCGATTCCCGGCTAGCCAGGGAGAAACCCACATGGCGTGGCAGACCCCTCCTGCCTTGCCTGCTGCTCCCCTCAGCAGTGTCTTCGGTCCGTCTGCCTGTTCTGTTCCCCGTTCTGCCTCTGGTGAATCCTCTCACCTATACCCCAGTTCTTGTATAAATAAATTTAAAAATCTTAAAAAAGAAAAGAAAAGAAAATACATGCCAAATGCTAGAGAAAATCCTGGCTAAAATATGACCTGTAGAGAGTAGAGCAGTTAGAGTAGGAGACAATGTTGGTTACATACAAGGATTGTCAATAAGGAGTTTGTGATAGTTAGAGGAAGGTGGCTTGTAAGTATTTGATCGTTCAGTTTTGGTTTAATGTTTTTGGGAGCCTGAAGTCCTCATAGAGTGTAAGATAAAAGATTTTTATAAGAAGAAATTTTATGTGGTAGTATCAGAGTTGTTATCCAACATCTTGATTTCCCCAGAACTGGGTATAGGCATCATGGCTCTGGGCCACATATTCTTTTTTTTGTGTGTGTGGGACCCTCGCCGGTGGCCGGGGATCGAGCTGGCACTGCAGAGGCTGCGGGCAGCCTCGCAACCCAGCGCTCAACCGCTGCGCCACCAGGGGAGGCCCCCCACATAAACTTTCTAATCCTTAAACTGCCTAATAGTAAGAGCCTATTTTACCTGGTTTTGAGATTCTTCTCTCTTATCCTTTTTGCAGGCACCCTAGAATACGTTTCCACACAGGCCTTGTGGATGCCCATCTCTACTGCTTGAAAAAATACGTGGTGGACTTCCTCATGGAAAATAAGTAAGAAAATGGGGCCTCCCTGGTGGTGCAAGGGGTTAAGCACCACACTATGAAGCAATCCCCAGCCTCTACAGCACAAGTTCAATCCCCAGCCGGCAAGGGAGAAACCCACATGGCAAGGCAGAGCTCTCCTGTCTCACCCGCTGCTCCCCTCAGCAGTGTATTTCAGCCGATCTGCCTCTTCTGTTCCCCACGCTGTCTCTCTGGTGGATCCTCTCACCCCCTGCATCTCAACCCCACCTCTTGTATGCATAAATAAATAAATCTTTAAAAAAAAAAAATAAGAAAGAGGGAGGTGGAGTCAAACCTGTAGTATTCAAAAAAGCTACCTGATGACTTGGTTAATGATTTTAAAACTTAATAATGTTAGCTAACCAGTTTTTAAAAATGACAGTTGTTTTAGAAATGAAATGTTAACAGCATACTGTTATTTTGTCTGTACCACAAAGATCCACCCCCTTGTATTTTGGGAACACATATTATAGTAAACCAGCAAAATATTCTTGTATAACTAACAGTAACTCTGATGCTTCTTTCTGCACAGTTCCAAACTCTTCTTAATTTCTTCTGCAAGGGCGAGCTTCCTAGCTCTAGTGCTCTTTATCTGAAAGCAAATGTCCCTCCCTTGGCGATTATCCTTTGGGTGAGCCCTCTTGGCAAAGGGCTAGAGACTTAAGAGGAGGGGAAAGAGAACAAATTTCACTCCAATTTTGAGAAAGAAGTCCACCTCCCTGAGTGAGTATTCATGAATGCAGAAACAAGTTTTGGTACTTTTTCTGATTTTGCTTTGAATTGTAGGCCTTGTATTGTCCTCAGAAACTGTTTCTGGCAAGTCATAAGACTTTTATTTCTAGATAGAAAAACTTCCTTTTACAGTTAATTTCAAGAATTTTTGATAGGAAGTGCAAGGATTGCTCAGAGAAACAAGTAGAAAAACATAACTATAATATATGGTTAAGAGCAACAGCTAGTTGAAAAGTGGAGAAAGTAATATAGTGAATTCATTTGTGCCAATGATATTGCTTCAGCAGTTAAAAGTTATCACCAGTCTTGTTTTATATATGCTACCACCCCTCTCCCCACTAGCATCCTAGATTCTTTAAACCAAGTCATCATAATAAATTTATCTGTAATTATCTGTAAATATTTCAGTGTAAATCTCTTAAAACATAATCAATTTTTTTAATCTTTTTTAATTAATTTATTTGTTTATACAAGCACTGGGCACAGTCAGAAGCACGGGAGGGTGAGAGAATTCACCATAGCCAGAACTGGGAGCAGAACAGGCAGAAGGACCAAGGTACACTGCCGAGGGGAACAGTGGGCACGGCAGGAGGAGTCTGCGCGCCATGTGGGACCCTCGCCAGCGGCCAGGGATCGAACTGGCGCTGCAGAGGCTGCAGGCAGCCTCGCAGCCCAGCACTCAACCACTGCGCCACCGGGGAGGCCCCATAGATAATCTTTTTATCTTTTAAATACCTGAATTCCATTTTCACACTTAGCACCCATTTAGCACCCCATTTAGCACCCCTCTCTCAAGCTCTGTTAAAGAGACCCTTTCTCTACCTCTCCACCCCCACCCTTCGCCCTCTCAGAGTTGTTGGGATTAAAGGCATTATATTGAAAACTGGAGGATTTCAATTTACTAGAAAAATATAAAGGCACAGCAGGACAAGTTACAGCAGTACTTGAGGGGGATTCTTTATTCTTGGCTTGACTAGTTATACCTCAAAGTTGTGGTAGATGGATTGAACAGGTTAATGGGAGCAGGATGTCGAAGACCTCAAAAAATGGCAGGGAATTACAGATCTTTTTTTTTTTTTATAGAGGCATGTTTTATTTATTTATTTGTTTGTTTGCTTGTTTTATTTATACATGCACTGGGTACAGTCAGAAGCGCGGGAGGGTGAGAGAATTCACCAGAGCCAGAGCGGGGAGCAGAGCAGGCAGAAGGACCGAAGTACACTGCTGAGGGGAGCAGCGGGCGGCAGGAGAGGTCTGGGCGCCATGTGGGACCCTCCTCCGGTGGCCGGGGAGCAGCCGGGGATCGAACTGGTGCCGCTGAGGCCGCGGGCAGCTTGGCAACCCAGCGCTCAACCGCTGCGCCACCGGGGAGGCCCGGAATTACAGATCTTTAAACAGAGTAGTCCTATATTAGAATGAGCATTGATGCAACCTGGCAGGGGAACATAAACCATTATGGATGCAAAAGAAACTCCTTCAAGATAAGTAGGAGGTGTTTATAATAATCTGGCTATGAAATGATGATTCCTTTAGAGATGGAAATGAAAAAGTAAACCTAGGAGATATAATTTAGAGAAAGAACTGCCTTAACAATCCTTTGTCTCTCACCTATGAAAGTTAACATATTCTGCCCTGTGGTTTGTTTTGTTTTGCTTTGTTTCAATGTTTAATATTAATGTCTTCCACCTAAAGTCTTTGATACTAGATACCTATAAGGCATTCAATATATGTTTGGTGAATGGGAGGAGAGAAGGTAAGTCATAGTTCACATAGCAGAAGTAATTTGGTACATTGGTAGTGAAAAAAGATGACATTTTCTGCAGTTGGTTAAGTAGATCTAGCAACAGTGGATGAGTGGGAAGAATTTAACGGTTATTAAATGAACTAATATTAGTGGTTCAGATTAACTTTATGGCAAAACCCAGCACTAAAATGGCAGAATTCAGTAACTTAGTACACTTATTTGCTTTTTCAGTGTTGCTTTCTAGCTAACATTCAAGCCATCTCTCATCTGGTTTAATATAGTATCCTTCTTGCTACTTGTTTTGCCCTCTCCTTCCAATCCATCCTTTGCAGAACTACCAGAGGTCTTTCTAAGTTGCAAATTGACCACATCATTACCTTTTTGACCAGCTTGCCAGGTGAAAGGCATTTACCAAGGAGAGTAATGCATGGACTCAGGAATTAGTACCTGGCATAATAAGAATGATAGCAGTTGCCTGAGGCACACCACTTCGGCTTGAATGCTGATATCTTTTGCTGAAAGCCTGTTTGTCTATATATACAAAGGTACAATTTAAATAGGGTAATTATTTATATTATGGAATATCTGTATTATACAACTGTTAAAAAGAATGAAATATGACTCTTATGTGATGATAAGGAAGGATTTCCAAGATACGTTTACTTTAAATTAAGTTGCAATATTAGTATATATATTCAAGATGATACTATTTTTGCTTTTTAAAAAAGTATACACATATGTTTTAGTTTTTTATCCATTTCTGGATATCCATTTCTGAATATTCATGTAGATGAATATTACAAAGACTCTCAATTTAAATTTTTTTTAAGATTTATTTATTTATTTATACAAGCACTGGGTACAGTCAGAAGCACGGGAGGGTGAGAGAATTCACCAGAGCCAGAGCGAGGAACAGAACAGGCAGACTGACGAAATACACTGCTGAGGGGAGCAGTGGGTGCGGCAGGAGAGGTCTGCGCACCATGTGGAACCCTCACTGGCTGCCGGGGATCGAACCGGCGCTGCAGAGGCTGAGGGCAGCTTCGCAGCCCAGCACTCAACCACTGTGCCACCAGGGGAGGCCCCTCAAACAATTTAATTTAAAATGTATTGGAGTTTATATTCAAAGCAAGAGCAGAGCTTAGACTGAGTATTGAAATGTGATGTACAACTTGTCAACTTACAAAAAATCTTTTTTCTTGTTTGTTTTTGCTTTTAAGTTGGATCTGTCCCATTGTTTCACTCTTAAAAGACTTGTTATTGCAAGATAAACAGGAACAGGAAAATGCAAGCACCACGGTTGCAGTACAAGGTCTTAATCAGGGTGATAATTAAAACCACCTGCAAGATGAAGTGATGACCTGGGTAGGAAGCCATGAGCATGGTGAGCATAGGAAGGCAGAGTGGAGATGAGAAATGAGAGATTGTAGTGCTATGGACGCAGGAGGCTTGGTTCCTCGATGTTCAGTTTAAATGACCATATGACTTGTCTATACTTGGTTTCGTGTCCTTAGATGTCCTAGGATTTGCATGATCTATCCTTTACTTAAATAACAAAGCAAAATTAAACCAAGAATGTGTAGCTTATACACAGTCTAACCAGGACTGTTAAATGGTAACAACATACTGATTCAGATGCTACCAAAATTTAACCAGCATAGTCACCTTTCAACTTCTTAGTTATCTTCATTTTGATCTCTGAGACTTCTGGCTCCTGGGGAATGTACAAAGCCTAGCAGCATATTGTGCTTACTTAAAATTAACTTAAAGATGACTCTCATGGTACCATCCTTGGTGGCGCAGGGGTTAAAGACTCAGCACTATCAAGCTATCAGTAGCCACTGCAGCAGACCTCTCCTGTCTCGCCCGCTGCTCCCCTCAGCAGCGTATTTCAGTAGATCTGCCTATTCTGCGCCCCACTCTGTCTTTGGTGACTCCTCTCATCCCTTGCACCTCTGGCTAAACCCCAGTTCCTGTATGCATAAATAAGTAAAATAAATCTTAAAAAAAAAAAAATACTCTTCTCCAAGTACCTAGCTTTAAAATAGGACCTTTTAATCTAAAATAATTTCCTGTTTACTATTCCAGATTATAGGTATTTTTCTTTGAAAGCAAAAGAAAAACCTAGAAATGAAGCATAGGGTCAACTCAGCAATCACCTTTTCTCCCCAATTACAGTTCTGCTAAGAAGAGGCAAGAAAATGCAAGCCTTTAGTATTATGCTGTACAAACTTGAGTTCCAGGCTCTATAAAAGCAGGGTTTTTTTTTCTGCTTTTTCCTAACTAATATTTTGATGGACTGATTTGAAGTTGAAGACATTTAGAGGACTCAAGTCTCTCTTGATTTGTTTACAAAGTCAAAATGCAAAAGTAGCCAAATTTTTCCATGTGCCAGGGACATCATTTTTTAGGCTTTCCTTGGTAGCTTATAACCACAGGGAAGACCTGTGCTAAAAATACAAAGTCTAAGCAAAACTAATAGTATATATTTTCAAATGTTGGATTTTTTGTCAGTGATACTAATAATAGAGAAACATGTTTAGGGTTCATTGCATTTCCAAATCAGGAAAACTCTACTTTCCTAGTTCCAAAAATCAGAAGAAGAAATTATTGCCAGCTGTCTGGCCCAGAAGGATGATACACAAAACATTTATACATTCACTTATTCATCTATACAAATAAATATTTAGCACTGACTACATGTTTATTGGTCAAGAGACTATAAGCAGAAAATTATAAAGTGCTGTGGTTGCAGGAAACACAGGACACTAGTTGATAATGATGTAGTGAGAAAAGTCATGGACTTTAGGATAGATGTGGAGTAATGTTCAGCTTTGCCAATTATAAAAGCTCTATAACCTTAAGATAACTAACCTTTCAGGCCATGATTTTCTCACTTATAAGGGCAACAATACCTACCATGAGGAGAGTTGTAAGAATTTGAGAAAATGTTTATTAATTTTCCTAGCACAAACACACAAATAATGTGAGTAAATATATTGTCTTTGCTACGAGAGTACAGAAGTCTATGTGTGTGAACAGCTTCTAGGAAGAGATATTTGAGGATGGCCTTACAGCTCATTAAATTTTCACAGCATGAACATACCCTTATAACTATTATCTAGGTCAAGAATTAGAGCTTACCAGATTTCCAGACGCTCCCCCCATACTACTTCCCACGCAGTAACTATGCCCCCAACACACAAAAGTAACCACAAGAAGTTAGTTTTAGGGGCCTCCCTGGTGGCGCAGTGGTTGAGCGCTGGGTTGCGAAGCTGCCCGCAGCCTCTGCGGCGCCGGTTCGATCCCCGGCTGCTCCCCGGCCACCGGAGGAGGGTCCCACATGGCGCCCAGACCTCTCCTGCCGCCCGCTGCTCCCCTCAGCAGTGTACTTTGGTCCTTCTGCCTGCTCTGCTCCCCCTCTGGCTCTGGTGAATTCTCTCACCCTCCTGCGCTTCTGACTGTACCCAGTGCATGTATAAACAAATAAATAAAATAAATAAAAAAACATAAACATGCCTCTAAAAAAAAAAAAAAAAAAAGTTAGTTTTAGGAGGTTTAGAAAATCTGTAGTTTAGAAAAATAGCCTACATTGTATAAGATGGATTAAAGAAAGAAAAGACATCATCAGATTTGTACTTTGGAGAGCATGTTCTGTCTACAATATTGAATAATAGATTTTGAGAGGTAAGAGTAGAAGTAGAAAGGCAAATTAAAAAGCAGTTGCAAAAATCCAGGCAAGTGGTGGCAGTGGCTTGACTAAGTGATAGCAGTAGAGCTAGAGAGAAATTGACAGTTTTGAGATTTAGAATCAGCATTGTTTGGTGACTGATTGTATGTGAGGAGTGGGAAAGGAAGGAAAATCAAGATAATTATTAGATTTCTGGCTTGCGTGACTAAATCTTCATATCACTAAACAAGATAACCATGTTGGTGGAGGTTCAGAAAAGGGATGGTGGGTTCAGATTTAGGCATTAAGGTTTAGATGATCTGCGACTCATCTAAATGAAGGGGTAACTCAGGCGGTTGAAAATATGAGACTAAAGTAAAGGAGAGGGGACTTGGCTATGACTCTATATTAGGGAATCAGCAGCAAAGACGGCATCTAATGATGACCTGTCTCAAGGAGTCAGATAGCATAAGGAAAATAATAAGCAAAAAGAAAATTCTGAGAAATGCCAAATTTTTTAGGGGAAACACAAGAAAAGCTATCAGAAATAGGAATATATTAAGAGAGTGGCACTACAGAAAGTACAGGAAGAAGGCATAAGAAATATTTCTATGAAGTCTGGAAAATTCAAAAATTACTACCCAAAATTCTACTACTATGAGATAACGGTAAATATGTTAGTGTGCTTCTTTCCATTGTTTTATTTTATATGATATGCATTTGAGATCATGCTATAAAAATAACTTGCTTGCTTTATTCATGCCCATATTATTTCATGAGTATTTTCTTATGTCACTAAAAAGTTTTTACGAGTTGGGCTGTATGGTATTCTGTTACATAGGTATACTATTACTTTTCTAATGTTGGATATTTGGATGTTCTCTTTTTATAAATAACATCCAGGGGAATACCTTTTTATAAAAAATGATTTCATTCATTTGCTCAACAAATATTTATTGAGCATAATGTGTTTTCCTTACAATAGCTTTATAGAAATAGAATTGCAGGGTGAAATAATATTAATATCTTTAAGACTTTGCTATGTATCACCAATTTTCAGAAAAATTTTTTTATCAATTTACATTCTGACTCCCATTATTTGATAACTCTCTCAAATCACCCTTTATCAGTAATGGGAATTATTTTAAATTTGCTAATTTGAGGAATAAATTGCATCTTTTAAAATTTTCATTTCTTTAAAAATATTTTCTTTTGGGGGCCTCCCTGGTGGCCTAGGTTAAATCTCAGCACCACTATAACTGCTGTGGCCTGAGTTTGCTCCCCACTCTGTCTCTGGTGAATCATCTCACCCCCCACACACACACACACCTCTGGCCTACACCCCAGTTCTTCTGCACAAAATTAAAATCTTTTTTAAAATTTCTTTTTTGAACATTTATATTTATTTCTCTAATAAGGATATTAATCCTTTGTCCTATTTGTAACAATTCTTTGGTCTTTTTAATTTGGTACGGTTGTTTACAGCTAATAGTCAATCTTTGTTCTCTTTTGTGATTTCTTCTTAGGAACTTATAATTTCATGAAATGAGGCAGGTGTTTCCAAGAAATTGAATATAAGAAGGAAAGGACAAAGTGAGCTTTACCCATTCTAGGGACTAGATCCAGCTGCCAGTCTTTAGCCTCAAGGTCAGGATGTTCGCTGTGGTTCACAGTAGCCTGTCCTACTCGTTGGCACAGCTTTAAACTGCCTCTACTTTGACTAGTAAGCAGGAAGAATAATTTTGTCCTCCCTTATGCTGCTTAGCCAACTACATTATGGGAACTGAACTGATGGTGAATGCCAGCAGAGACCGATGTGAGCCGGCAGGACTGCTTCATGTCCTCTCTTCAATTTGCTCTCTGATCTCCTTAAAGGGCTCTGTCTGGAGGGGCTATGTGCCAAGACTTGTTTGCTTGCTTTTTGCAGTGACAGTTCTTTTTGACCCATAATGTAAATATCATGGCTCTGAAATCCCCCAGCTGTCCATGCTTTGTCACTCCTTCAAAGAGAACTGACTTGTTTTCCACCAGAGGGGGCCAGGGAACATTTGCTACCCACACTGGTTTGGCACATTGAAAAGGGATGAAAAAGAGCTACAAGTAAGTGTTGTTTCATTCTTTGTATTTATATGGAAATTTTTAATCTCCATCAAAGGATCAGGAGGCAAATCACATTGAAATTGCATAGAAGAGCTTCCAACTTACACAGAATTTTCCAAAGAAATTTGACTTGATCCTTTAAAAATGACAAAAACCATGAACTGCATAGCTCCAGGGTTCATAATTTTACTTACCCTCCTCAGCCCCTGCCTGTCTTTCCTTCCTACCTACACTCCATCTGTGTGGTCCTGTGTCAGTCTGCAGAGCCAGCCTCCCAGTTCTTTGAATGGGAACTAGGGCAGGGGGTGGGTAGTATTCAGCAGCAGTCAGGTTTATAGAGACTGCTTATATATTAATCCCTCCTTCAGGCCACATTATCTCATCTCTCAGAGTCTTGTAACTGGTCTCCCTCTCTTCATTTTCAGAGCTTCTTCATTTTCCTCATTTTAGGCCTGTTTTCACCACTTCCAGCATAACCTTACTAAGAAATAAAACAGATCATATCACTTTCTTGCTTAAAATTATGACTGGCTTCTCAGTCCAGACTTTCTATACTTCCACAGAACATGTTGATGATCTGACTCCCTTGCCTACTTAACTAGCATCTCCTACCTTTCCCTTTAAATCCATAATGACGCTACTATTCATTGGATTATGAATTCTTTGAAGGCAGAAACAGTGAATTTTCAAGACATAGCATAGTGAATGAAATATTAATAGATATTTGGTAAATGCTAAATAAATTAGTTATTTAAAATTCTAATAAAGTCATATTGTGAGAGAGAAAACTAAAAATGTGCCAGTCTCTCACTACTCTGTGCTTTCATTTCTTTGGCTAAGTATAAATCAAAAACATACTTGCTATACTAAGGATCAGGTCCCTTCTTCCCCTGTAACAGATTCCTGGTCTTGGGTATCCTGGGTATCCTGTCTTGAGTTCCAGGCCTTGAGCACCATGTCGCCTGGAATTCAAAAGAAGTCAAATGATTTTTTATAAATACTATCCTAGATTGATTTTATTACCTAAAAGTAAATTGAAGTTAACTTTGTTGTGGGAATTCTTTGATAGCCATTGGTAACTTGTTTTAAGTAGGTGGGTGTAGTGCCAGGAAGGGCACAGAGCAGGTTTTCCATGATTCCAAGCAGGCAGGGTAAAGGTCCTGGAGCCCTCGGTGACTTTCTCAGGCTTTTATTGAGCTTTTACATGTAGTGTAGCAACCAGGTACACTGCAGGTGGGGGTGGGGGGCCAGGAGGCCACAGGCCTCCAAGCCCCGGGCAAGTCTTCACTCTGGCCTTTTCTGCGTTCTTTCTCCCCTTCTGTCTCCTGCCTCAGCTTCTCTCCACCAATAACTCAATACTGAGCCATGGCCCACAGAAGTAAACAACACAGCTTACAACAATGCAACAACTGCAGGTGCCCCGTCAAGCAGGGCAATCCTAATGGCAGGAGGACGGAAAAGCCTGAAAACCATTTACCTTACAGTGGGAAAAGGAATACTGCATGGGTGTATTTAGAATGGATCTTAAATTTGCAGAATCTGAATCAAACCAGGAGAGTAGAACCATAAAAGCTAAGAAAAATATGATAGACAAAAAAAAAAAATTAAACAGTGCCTAAAAAAAAATTTTTTAAGGTTTATTTTTTTGTAATTTTATACAAGAACCCGGGGAATAGGCCAGATGTGCGGGAGGGTGAGAGGATTCACCAGAGACAGAGCGAGGGAACAGAACAGGCAGAATGACTGAAATACTCTGCTGAGGGAGCAGTCGGGGAGACAGGAAACGTCTGCCGCGCCACGTGGTTTATTCCACAGTGGGTGGGGATCGAACTGGCAGTGCAGAGGCTGCGGACACCTTCACAGCACTGCACTCAACCACCTGTGCCACCAGGAGGCCCCCTGCCTAAAATTTTAAATTTGATAATTTTCATAAAGAAGAAAAGAATCATAATTTCTCTACTATGAGGGAGCATAGAACAGAAATCATGTGTACTGTGCTTATATAAACAGCTGTATTTTAGAAATATATATCATTCATCACTATAAAAGATTAAAAGAGAAAAAAATATGAGTTCTGCACATGCAAAAAAAAAGTTTTAATAAAATTCAATCCCTATTCATTGATGAAAGCTCTTGACAAGTTAGGAATGCATAGAAGAGAACTTTCTTAACCTGACAAAGGCTACCTGCAAAAAGTGTAGGATATATACTAACTGCTGACTCTAAAACCTGAAGCCCATAGCTATACATAGAAGACAATAAATGGTAGCTTTGATCATTTTTTTAATCAGTCATCAGTCTAAATAATAAAATGTTAGAAGAATTCCCTTTATTTTTTTTTTTTATTTAAAAGAACAATTTTATTAAAAAGGGAGAGAAGACTAAAGGATGCTTGCACAGACACAAGTGGGCAAAAAGCTTCCCCTGAATTAAGGGACAGGTTTGTTAGAAGAGAGACATATTCATAGGAGGGCAGTCTTGGGAGGAGAGCTGCCTCTGCTGCTTTGCTAGGAGAGGGTTGGTGACAAGAAACACCTGCATTACAGGCGGCAGGAGAGCTGCTGTCTAGAATTCCCTTTAAAATCAACAAGTAAGGGGCCTCCCCGGTGGCGCAGCGGTTGAGCGCTGGGTTGCGAAGCTGCCCGCGGCCTCTGCGGCGCCGGTTCGATCCCCGGCTGCTCCCCGGCCACCGGCGGAGGATCCCACATGGTGCGCAGACCTCTCCTGCCACCCGCTGCTCCCCTCAGCAGTGTACTTCGGTCCCTCTGCCTGCTCTGCTCCCCGCTCTGGCTCTGGTGAATTCTCTCACCCTCCCGTGCTTCTGACTGTACCCAGTGCATGTATAAACAAAACAAACAAACAAACAAAATAAATAAATAAAACATGCCTCTATAAAAATTAAAAAAAAAAAAAAAAATAAAATCAACAAGTAAGGATGACTGCTATCAGTGCTTCTATTCAGCATTGTGTCGGAGGTCTTAGCCAATATGGTAAGACAATGATAAATTTAAACAACTGACATTGTAATTATAAAAGAAGAAAGAAAAATTGCTGTTTGTATAATTGATATGATTGTCAGAATCTATCGATAAATTGTTAGAATTAATACGATTGTTAGCAAGGCACTTGGCTACAAAATTAGAATACAGAGTAAATTGACTTTCGTTAAACTGACAGTAAGAGAATAATTTTGTAAAAGGCACCATTTATAGTACTAACAAAAATATATAAGCTAGTTAGGATAAACAGAAGATATACAGGGTCTTTATGAAGAAAATTCTTAAATGTTTTTGAAACTTTTTTCAAATGACCAGAGCATGTGTCTTTTCATGGGTTATTGTCAGTTAAAGAGTCAAGGCACCAGATACAGACACAGATACAGACATGCATGCACACACCATGTAGATAAGACTTTGTAAAGACTATTGTCTGCAGAGGCCAGGGAAAGGGAGTCTCAGATCCAGTACTTTACCTTCCACCTTGGTCTAAAGCTGATAGAGGACTTAATCCCCTGTTTCTCCAAAACTGCCAAATCCGTATCACTTTGATCATTATCTGTCCCAAGATGATATGATAGGAAGAATTTGGTTTTTCCTTAGATACAGTTTTTTAATCCCACTAAGATCCAGATAGTCAGATTTCTCATATTTGACCACTCTTTCTTCCTAGGTCAATCACTTCCATCAGGAGTGAACTGATTCCATACCTAGTAAGAAAACAGTTCTCCTCAGCTTCCTCACAACAAGGACAAGAAGAAAAAGAGGAGGATCTAAAGAAAAAGGACCTGAAATCCTTAGGTCAGTGCTTGGGTTGGTGCAATAAGGGAGGCAGGATGGCAGCACCTTTGGAAAGAGTAGCTGGGCAGTTTAGCTCAGCCCAAGATGATACCTATCTCAAGCAAAAGATTCTTGTCTAGCCAAAAGACTAGACAGTCTAGTTGATGCCACTTCCTGAGCTTGCTCAAGATGATCCTGTCACCCTGTCCATCAGGGACAGGCTAATTGCTTCAGTTCCATTCTCTGGTTTACAACTCTGGTTTGGCTGTGTAACTTTAAACTCTGCCTGCCTATTCTTTAGGATCTGGGCAGCTGCATTCCTGACTAAATTCAGCCCCTTATGTCAGGGGAAGAAAGGTGAAAGAGTATTCAGTTACAATCTAACCAGAGGCGGGCCTCCCCAGTGGCGCAGCGGTTGAGCGCTGGGTTGCGAAGCTGCCCGCAGCCTCCGCAGCACCGGTTCGATCCCCGGCTGCTCCCCGGCCACCGGAAGAGGGTCCCACATGGCGCGCAGACCTCTCCTGCCGCCCGCTGCTCCCCAAAAAACAATCTAACCAGAGGCCAGTTAGACTGTCTCCTTTCCAGGATATAAAGTTAAGGTTGTCTTGCATGTGCTATATCCCTGCTTAGTCCCTGACCTAGTCCTGGGCTCATAGTAGATGTTACAAAAAAATATTTATCAAATGAATCAATGGAAATGGTATAGCCTGATGGTTAGTATTTTAGAACTTGGCATATGACTCTGCCTCTTATTAGCTCTGTGACATGAGGCAGACCACTCAATCTTCTGAGCCCTATTTTTCTTGTCATAAAATAGAAGATTTCAAATGATTATTGTAAGAGTTGAAAAACTAGAGACCAGATACTCTGGCTCCATGTCCTGTGCTATTTCTGCCATAGCACCACTAGCAGATACGGTGATACATGCTAATGTTGTAGAGCAACCCCGATACAAAACGGGGTGCCTGACTGTGGGTCCTCACCCGCGCGCTTAAAAGGACTTATCAATGCTCTACTGCAGGCACACGTGAAAGGTTAATAAAAGGTTTATTTACAAGGGAAGGGGAAATGAGGAAATGTACAGCTCTGGGAGAAAAGTGGGAGACAAAGTTTTAAATGAGTCCTACCTGATCCGCCAATCAGGAATCCCAAAATGGCGCTCTCAGAGTTGGCCGCCAGCCAGGAGCGGTGAAGCCAGGAGGAGAGCGATCGCGAGCCAGAGAGAGCCCAAGGCCCACGCATTTGGTTTTTTATATCCAACCTGGCTGCCCAACTCCACCCTCAGGTCCCAGCCACCCTCCCTTGGTGGTGATGGGATTTGTCTTTCCCAGAGTCTTGATGGCTTTAGTCTGGAGTGGGGGTGGGGTCCACAAAGCCTGTATGGGATTAACTCAGGACATCATTTCCCCCTAACACTAACAGCACAAAGCCAGCATAGCTGGTCATTAAAGCCTGGACGCTTGCTTGTGTTACTTCATGATTTACAAGAGTCATCTATTTTATTTTCCCCAGTAGCACTTGATTATTAGTCAAACTTGCTTATAGGACCTCTCTTATCATACATTTCAAATATACAGAAAAGCACATTGTTTCTTTTATATTAACTTAGTCTTTCAGTTTTTAGGGACTCCTCAGGGTCCATGAAGCATGGGTGAGTTCCAGGGGAGAGGTATGAGCTGTACCCGCTTTCAAAACTCAATTGACTCTGTATCCCCTCTGTCATCTGTCTCTTCACTTACTTGCCGTGGCGTTTGTTCTGAAGATATTTACACTTTTCTAAAAGAAGCCAACACACTGACCTTTGCCCCCTATGATGCCTGCTGGAATGCCTGTCGAGAAGACAGGTGGGAAGACTTGTCCAGATCACAGGTGCGCTGCTATGTGCACATCATGAAAGAAGGGCTCTGCTCTCGAGTGAGCACCCTGGGACTCTACATGGAAGCAAATAGACAGGTGAGAGGACGGGTTTAGAAGAGTCATGGTGAGAGCTCATGCCTCAGAAATAGGGAGAGCCTTTTGTGTTATTTCATTAGGTACAGTGACTTGTTCAGAATCTTCTTACTCCCAAGGTTGAACAAGACCTGGCATGTCAGGGGAAATCATTAGGGTACCTAGGGACAGTAAAAGGGAAGCAGAGGGCCTAATCTGTGGAGGCCTCTGGGGTTCCAAGCAAAAGCTAAGCTCTCCAGGAAGGCTAGTGTCTGATCTGTGAATTCAGCTTTCACTTATTTTCAGCATGGACATACCTACAGTGTTGATAAACAAGCAGATAAATACTGTGTATCATTACTGTGATAAGGTAAACATGGGCACACAGAGGGGGCTTTCCTAAGAAGGTAAAGGAAGAGATTATAGAGTAGCCAGATGGCAAAACCTCAAGGAAAGAACAGCTATGAAAGAGAAGATTGTCTGGAACAACTTTAGAGAGTGAAGAATCTTGCTAACTCCTCCTCTAACCCTGAGATTTGTGAGATATAGAGAATGAGTAGCTTCTATGGAAGGGGAAGCAGTGTCCTAAAAGATAAAACCAGCTTTTAATTAAGTCAAGAAAGGGAGACAATGAAGAGACTGTGGGTGCAGGGGAACTCATTACTGTGTAGCAAGTATAGGAGGAAGGTTTTAGGAGGAAAGGATGAGACCATGAACAGGAAACAGCAGTAAAGGGTTGAGAAGAGAATAGGAAGATTGATGATTGAGGGAACTCCATAGGGGTGGTGCATTCAAGGATAACAGCGATAAGATAATGAAAAGATTAGCTATTGATACTGCTCCTGGTAGAGCTCTGTGAAATTGTCATTGCAGATGCAAGGTGGAGGTGGGAGGGTAGGTGCAGTGACAGAAGATATTGTTGAAAATTGGAATTTAGTCCCTGAAGAAAGCCTGGCTCAGGAATCTTCAGGATCTATACCATATGGTGGCTGTAGCCCCAGCCCTAGACCTTAAACTGACGTCAAACCTGGGCTGGTAATAGATCCAAGGGAATCCATCCACACAAGAACATTTATGAGAAATCACAAGTAGTCCTGTGTATAGCCATGGCAGTCCAAGGTAAATCAGCTCCAACTTAGGGTCAGCACTATTAAAAAAGTAAAGTCAGCCCCAAGTTAGCATTGGAACATTTCCTTAATTTAACTTTTAGTTCTCTTTCTATTATTCTGTGACTTTTGAAAGCAGGTTCATGGGTAGCCTGGGCTGGAGAAGTATCCTCTGAAGTACCAGCAGAGTGTATGGATGGAATATAATAGAGGCATTCCCAGGAGGAGGAGTTGAGGGTTAGCCTTCACATTGCCAGCATAGTCAATCTTGGTAGGACCTCTTTTAACCAGTGTGGCCACTTCACACAGTGCCTTGACCTAACAGTCCACAGCTAAAATCCTCCACACTTGTGACCGTGTCAGTTTTCTCATACTGGAGAGAGAATACTGAGTACTTCCCCTCCAGCATTTCCTTTCAGTTGATAAAGTACATGGATGCCTTCTTAGGGTCTTTCCTGACTGTGGAATTTATCTAATATTGCATCCTCACTTGGTTCAAGTGGTCCAGGAAGTGAGCCAGAACCTAGGATGGGCAGGACTTGGGGTGTTCCTTGCCCTCATTAGAGCTTGTCTCATTTCCTCCCAGCTAAGGGACATAGCATTATGTCCCTTTTATCATTTCAGTAAGGAAACTCTCACCTAGGATACAGAAAATAAGACCATCTAGAAGCTGCTGCAGAAACAGTGTTTGTCCTAACAGAAATATATCAGTCTGTTGATCTGCCTAATCCAGAAAGGAAACTATGGTTGAAAATTTCCCACATTTCTGACAGACTTAGTTCTACCTAAGGTGCTTTCAAGTATTTTCTGGTTTTACTTTAGTAATCAAACCTGTTTCCTCAAGGTGCCCAAATTGCTACCTGTTCTCTGTCCAGAAGAATCACTGATCCATTCGTCAGCCCAGATTGTCAACAAACAGTTGGTAAGTGCTAGCATGGTCAGGGCAGGCATGAACAGTGTTTGGGAACATTGAGGGTTATTCTTGAGAAGCTGGATTAGGGTTCTCTCAAGCCCTGAACCTCATTAACCCTAGGAAAACCCACTAGGTTATGGTTATAAAATCTTACCTTCTAGCCTAGCCATTCACAAAGAATGCCTGGACAAATGCTGATCCCAGCCACAAGAGTCTGTAAGGAAAGATTAATTATAGCCTTGGGACTCAGTTTCATCTCTGTCCCTCTTTTAAAAAAAAAAAATTATTTTTTATTTATACAATAGCTGGGGTACAGGCCAGAGGCGCGGATGGGTGAGAGGATTCACCAGAGACAGAGTGGGGAGCAGAACAGGCAGACAGATGGAAAGCACTGCTGAGGAGGGCAGCGGGCAAGCCAGGAGAGGTCCGCCGTGCCATGTGGGTATCTCCTTGGCCGGCTGGGAATTGAACCCATGCTGCAAAGGCTGCAGACAGCTTCACAGTGCTGCACTCAACCCCGGGGGGGCCCTCTGTCCCTCTTGTTTCCCTGATTTGAGCACTCTCTTCAAAAGTGCATCTGGGGCCTCCCTGGTGGCGTAAGGGTTAAGCATCGCACTATGAAGCAATCCAAAGCCTCTGCAGCACAAGTTTGATCCCCGGCCCGCCAGGGAGAAACCCACATGGTGAAGCAGACCTCTTCTGTCTCGCCCACTGCTCCCCTCAGCAGTGTATTTCAGTCAGTCTGCCTGTGTTCTGTTCCCCACTCTATCTCTGGTGAATCCTCTCATTACCCTGCATCTCTGGCCTGTACCCCAGCTCTTGTATGCATAAATAAATAAATCTTTAAAAAAAAAAAAAGTGCATGAGTGTGTATGCTTGGTTGGTATCAGAGGTACTAAGTGACCTTGTGGCTTTGAAAAATCTTGATGATGATTCCTCTTTCTTAAGTCTCTAGGGGAAGATCCCCTATTAGGCCCCAACTTAAGGGATATAGGGAGTTGATATGCAGCTGTTTAAGATAAGTTTTTATATTCACCTTTTGCAGGTTGGAGTTGACAGCCTCATCGGGCCAGATACACACGTTGGAGAGAAGTCATCCATTAAGCATTCCATCATTGGTTCATCCTGTGTCATAAGAGATAGAGTGACTATCACCAATTGCCTTCTCATGAACTCAGTCACTGTGGAAGAAGGGTATGTTTCTCTTTGTGCCCACACAAAGCAAGACTCCTGGAAACCTGAGAGGCTTTGGGAGTCAGTCCATTCTAAAAAAGGGACTCACCATGGGAGGGGAAGGAAGGAAAAAGAATAAAGGGAGGAATAGTGTCTATTTCCTTTGAGGCCTTAGTTTTGACTCCATATTGACATGGCCTCTGAAAGCATTTCCAGCAGCCTTCTCACACTTGTAATAATTGTGGTCCTGGGAGAAGCTCCTTCTGTTGCTTTGATATCCTACTTGATGGGATGGCAGGCTGGAATGACACTGTATTAATGGCCAAGTGTCATTTTCCCATATCTCAGTATCCCAGACTTTTTATAAAGTGAACTTTTTCTTATGATAAATCTTATGCAGAGACTTAATATTTTAAAATTGATAAAATACAGTTGTTTGAAAGAGCAGGAAGAGAGCATTTTTCCTTTGTATAGAATTGAAGCAAATCTATACAACAAATTTATAGATTTATAACCTATAAAACAAATTTTGAAAACCACTAAGCTGAATCAACCTGAGATTGATTCTAGTTCTAACATCTGTGAATTCTCTGTCCAGAAACTGATAGGAAAGAAGGGTAGGGGAAGACTGTAAGGCCATTGAAAACTTATAATTTACGTACAGCTGCCAGTGAGGGTTGGGGGAGCTGCCTAGGGATGGAGCTAAAGGGTAAGCTTTTGCTCTTTGGGAAAAGTGACAGATGGAAGACAGTAGACATGATTGAGAGGGACAGTACCATAATAAAAATCAGGAAAGGTGTAGACCATGTAGGTATTGGCTATCAAGATCTGTCCTCCCCTTATACCTTTCCTACTTGATTCCCAGAACCCTGGCAGTCAGACCTAAAGCTTTCAGTCAGGAGTTTGGGAGAATCTTCTCTGGAGAATCTGACTAATGGCAGAAGAAAAACATAAATTTGTTTACATCAAAGCTTTCTAACAGCCCAGTTAAATCACCCTTTAGTGAAAATTATGGATGACAAATTCCATTCATGTGTTCAGACCTTCCAGTCAGCATTTTTAGAATATTCTCCAAGCAATGAAGAAATAATCAAAGATTACCAGAAAGCCTATGTCCTGAAAGTTAAAGACCAAAAAAGCAATAAATAGAATTTATTATAGGAGATGTAATGTATACCATGTATGCATTATATGCCATGGGGACTATAATCAATATTATGATAGTGCAAATTTGAAAGTTGCTAAGAAAAAATGGTGACCAGTTTGTAAAATGTACAAATGTCAAATCATTGTGTTGTACACCTGAAACTAAAATAATGCTGTATGTCAGTTACACTTTAATTAGAAGAAAAAATGAGAAGACCAGTCCACGAGGCCAACTTTTGACTAGAACTTCCATAAAAAGAGTGTAGAAAAATCAGACGTGGAAATTATTAAAGAAATAATATAAGAAAGTGTCCTGCAACTGAAAGATAAGAATTTAGAGAATCAAAGAGCCTACTGAGTTCCCAACACATGGTAATAAGTAACCCACATGGTGACTGCTGCTATTTTTCCAAATAAAAATATTGAAGGAAAGCTACATGATGACTAGGAAGTCCAGTAGCTCTGTTAGACATCCTGCATCACATTTGAAACTTTTCCCCATTATTTTTTGGGTCATTTACTTTTAATTGCTTATGGTAAATTTTGGAAAGGTAATTAAATTGTAGTCATGTGAGACCAGATAACCTGCTTTTATTACATCTGAACTGAGTGGCAGAGCAGGAGCATGAATTTGTCCAGAAGGGAATTTATCCTAGTCTTGGTTTGCTAGTCTCTGCCAGCAATGGTGAGCTGCTTTTCTTTTTTTTTTTTTTTTTTTTAATTTTTTTTTTTTTTTTTTATAGAGGCATGTTTTATTTATTTGTTTGTTTGTTTGTTTGTTTTGTTTAT
The DNA here is from genome assembly GCF_014898055.3 of Talpa occidentalis. NCBI lineage: Eukaryota > Metazoa > Chordata > Mammalia > Eulipotyphla > Talpidae > Talpa > Talpa occidentalis. The sequence goes on along the minus strand of NW_023605305.1, from coordinate 27,858,454 downwards.
ACATGCACTGTGTACAGTCAGAAGCGCGGGAGGGTGAGAGAATTCACCAGAGCCAGAGCAGGGAGCAGAGCAGGCAGAAGAACCGAAGTACACTGCTGAGGGGAGCAGCGGGCGGCAGGAGAGGTCTGCGCGCCATGTGGGACCCTCCTCCGGTGGCCGGGGAGCAGCCGGGGATCGAACCGGCGCCGCAGAGGCCGCGGGCAGCCACGCAACCCAGCGCTCAACCGCTGCGCCACCGGGGAGGCCCGGTGAGCTGCTTTTCTGACCCTGCTTTTCAATAGCAGGGTCCTCAGGTTTTTCAGTATTGAGCCTTCCCTGGAGGTACCAACTCCTGCTCCCAGGGCCTAGATATTTAATCCCTGATAAAAGGCAGCAATCTCCGAGGTGAAAGTTATCCCAGTGATTGGGCTCAGGCAGGAGTGGGACAGGCGTTTTGCATAACCCAGAATATGTTGGCTACATGTAGACCTCTTACTCATATAAAGTTCTCTACCCAGGCCTTTCCCCCAACCCAGGCTGGAGCTCCAGTTGCCTATGTTCAGGGTCACCGGCAGAAGCTACCTTAGACGACTATGCTGGCATAGCAAGACTTGTCCAATGGCTTCAAGCCCCCCTAGTAGCAGGGGTGCAGCATACTTTACCCTACAGCTCTAATTCCTTGGTTGATTTCTACCTGTATGACATCTGCCCTTTGCTAGTGTCTACCTGTTCCCGGGGGTATTCAATGTTGGATCTCTACTCCTACATATCCTATAGTTCTCCAGAGGTAGGCCCCTCCATTTTCCACACCTGGTTGTGTGTACCCCCCTCTCCAGTGCAGCCCCAGATTCTAAAGCCCCCAATGTGGGCATGAACCCTTCAGTCACCAACAAAAAAAGGACTGTGTCACAGCTGTGCCTCTCTCAGGTTACCCTACCCTGGTAACATTTCTAGCAAAATTATACTGCAGTTTTTCCTAATCTCTCTGCCATGTCACTTTACCTTGTAAAACTGATACTTCAGTTTTTCTTTAGGAACTATTATTTTTATCAGCATATTATTTTGTTATATATTTGGGGAGTAGGTGAATCCTTCATTTTTACTCTTCTGCCATCATTTATTAACCAAATTAAAACAATCAAAAGCAGCAAAAAGAAACTTCATCTCTAATAATACTAGGTAACTGCTGTTTCCAAACACATACTAAAAAATATTCACCAGACACAATGAAATTTAAATCAAATCTAAAGAGAACACAGAGATTTGACTAGCATAAAGGTCATGGGTGAGCCAAAGGAGAAATGGAAAATACGTATTTTGCAAAATCTCACGACACATAGAACTAAAAGGAAAAAAAAAAAATTGCAGCATATAAAAGGGAGAAAATGAGGCTCACCTCAGACTTTTCCATGACAACATTTAACACCAGAGGACAGTGAAACAAAAGTTTAAAAAAATTGGAGGGAAAACTGTTGTGATCCAAAAATTCTATATTCAGTTAAATTATAGTTGAAATATAAGTGTCAGAAAAACTCCAGGGCTTAAGAGTTTTGTTCCCTTAAGCCCTCTGAAAACTACTTGAAAACATAATATAGCCAAGTAAGAAATGAAACAAAATATTGACAAATGGGTATATTAAATGTGAAAGGTCAATTACTCCCTGCCCTTCCAAACATAAGGAGAACCTAGGCTATCCATTGCTGTGGAAATCCAACCTTGGTCATTCCAGCCTATTCCTTCCCAAAATGATTCCCACTTATATCCCAGATTGCAGAATAGCCATTTTGTAGTCTCTAATTATGGTTGCATGAGATCCTATTGGCTGTCTCTTGTCTGCTGTTTACCCATTGCCTAGTTTCAGAGCGTGAATTCTCAGGCTCTTAAATTATAGAGCATGAAGCATACCCCCTACTCCTATCTTGAAAAAAGAAAGGAGACTTTTCAGTGACAAACTAATAGCCACCAGCTCTACCCTGGGACAGAGCTGTATGTTATGCTTTCTACATTTCATGCTTCCTCTTTTGGGGAGAATTTTCGCCAAGGAGCAAGAACTACTCTAAAGGTTGACAGAACTACGTGCTGAAGGCAGAGGGCAAATTGGAAATCTTGAAAGATCCCTTAGTGCCCATCCACTGAGTGTATCTTGAGTGACCCAAATAACAAACTGTTACTATCTCTGCCCATCACAATAGGTGTGGCTTACTGACAGGTTTTATTTAACCTTATAGAACAATAGAAATGAAGATGATTCTGGAATGCCATAAAGTACTAAAATTCTTTTTTGTATTTTACTAAAGTTCTGGCATTTAGGAAGATATTTTTTAATGGCATCGGTATTTACAGTCATTGAAATGTCCTCTTCCTCATCCCCTATGCCCCCTGGGCTGCCTGAGGATTTTCCCTGGTTGACCTTTTGTTTGGTTTTATTTAAATGGATCTTCCGCACCCTTCTTATTCATCTCCTCCCCTCCAACTGATTCTTTCAGATATGAACATTCCATTGTTAGGACAGAACTCCTTCCGCAGAGCCATCTTAACTCAGAAAAGCAGCTCAGTAGTTCCAGGCTCCACCTTTTTCTCCCCCTACCCTTTTTTTTTTTTTTTCCGGGGGTGGGGGGGGCGGGGGGAATTACAATTAAATGAATAGGTTCAGGAGTCAGACAGACATAGATTTGAACCTGCCTCTTGGCAGTTATATGGTTTTGGATAAAAGATTTAACTTTTCTGAATCTGTTACCTCATCTGCAAAATGTGGTTATTTTATCATCAGAAGTAAAAATGATACTCCCAGAATTGTCTTGGAAGGTTTTTTTGTTCTACCAAAAAAAAGATTGATGGGGGCCAGGACATTGAGGATATGTGTGTGTGTGCGTGCGTGCACGTGTGTGTGCATTTTACCAGTTGATTTTTTCTGATAAAAAGACTAGATTAGTAAGTCACTATGCTTAAAATAGCTATGCTTAGTAAGTCACTATGCTATGCTTAAAATAGCATAGCACCAGGCATAGAATAACTATTCATGTAAATGCTAGTGAAGATTTTCAAAAGGACCTTCCCCCCACCCACTGGTCTCTAGGAGCCAGGAAGATGCTCTTTAAACATTTAAATGCTAAGAACAAGCAGTGTTACTCTTCAGAGTGTGGCTTTAGGGTCTGGAGTAGTCTTTTATGTGGCATGGAGCTAGTTTATAAAACATCCTTTTTTCCTAAATGAGTATGGTTTTGATTAACCAGAGTCTGTGATGAGAGCTGTGGGACATCCATTGTTTCCATAGCTGATCTCCTAGGAAGAGTCATGGGATCTGAACCTCAAATGAAATTTGATATATAGTCCCAGATGAGAGGCAGGAGTGATGGGTTGGGCCAGGGATCAGTGCCAGCCTCCACACCCAGACCAAAGGAGAAGAGATTGGATGGAATTTAGACCTCCAGGTCTGGGGTGCCTAAAGAATTGAAGTTGGAATGTCTGCTCTTTTCAGCTCCATTAAGAGTATATCCCAACTCTGGATTTCTGTAAAGTCATGTCCTCCCTTCACCCAACTTAGCCATTCTCTCTTCTAGTGATAACTTTAGACATGTAGCCATTTACTGTATTGGCCAGATATTCCTAGCCAAGGGAGGAGCCAGCCCCCCCAACTCATAGTAGTGAAAATGATGATGAGAGCCGTGGTACTCCCTAACTTGGCTACTGTATTACAGAAGCAACATCCACGGGAGTGTCATCTGTAATAATGCTGTGATCGAGAAGGGAGCAGACATCAGGGACTGCCTCATTGGAAGTGGCCAGAGGATTGACTCCAAAGGTAAATCAGAACCCAAATTACAATTTTTTATGGATCATACTAATACCAGTAATGCTCGGTGCTGGTGAATGTTGGGGAATAAGGACATGCATACACTGTAGATAAGAACACAAATCGAGGGGCCTCCCTGGTGGCGCAGGGGGTTAAGACGCAACATATGAAGCTGTCCACAGCCACTGCAACATGAGTTGAGCAATCCACATGGTGCAGCAGGCCTCTCCGGACTTGCTCACCACTCCCCTCAGCAGTGTATTTCAGTCAATCTGCCTGTTCTGTTCCCCACTCTGTCTCTGGTGAATCCTCTCACCCCCACACCTCTGACCTGTACCCCAGTTCTTGTAGGCATAAATAAATATTTTTTTAAAAAAGAATTGCTTAAAAAAAGAACACAAATTGATTAAAAAAATCCCCCATCTTAAGTGGGGGATTGACATCATTGTCAAATGTCTTTACTTTGACTTAGTTCCACTTTAGGAAATTTATCCTCTAGGTAAGCTCATATATGTGTGCAGCTTAACTACCAAAAAAGTTTAAGCATACCAAAAAGATCTCATAGCCCAGATTGGCATAAGTATTTCACAAGGAAGGGTTCTGGAAGTAGCTCTGACCTGCTAGTGCTGAAGTCCTTAAGCATCTCATCTGACCTAGTATTTAAGGGAAGTAGTCCTGTAGATTTCCTGGCCTGGAAGGTTAACACCATCTTAAGAAGTTATTCACTCAGAGCTATCCTCAACTGCTTAGAGGTGATGCTATGAGCTGTGTTGGTAGCTCACTCTGCTCTGTAGCTTATCAAAAGAACACATAGCACTTGAGAGCCATACGAGCACCAGGGTTTCCCTACTTGACTGAGCAAATAAAAACATAATTTGGCTGGCTGTTTTTAACCAAAAAATAGACGAAGCTCAAAATCAATAAGAATAGTTAATTCCTTTTGAGATTATTCCTAAACCTAAAATAGGGGTGGTGTAGGGGAGCTTCTGAAGGAATTAATCCCAGCATAGCCCAGAATGTGTTGGCTACAGGTGGACCTCTTCTCACTCACATAAAGTTTGTCCAGGCCTTCCCCCAACCCAGGCTCGAGCTCCAGTTGCCTCTGTTCAGCAGTTCTGGATTTGTAGAAGCCATGTCATTTTCCTCCTTTCCAGTAAAGAGAGGCATCTTCAGGGTTTTTGTTTTTTTGTTTTTGTTTGTGTATTTGTTGCCTTCCCTTTTTAAAAGTCATATGTCTCCTTTTTGTGTTTTAGAATCAAACAGACCTGGGTTCAGATCTCAGCTGAGCAACTCACTGAATGTACACCACATTAAAATTTTATTCTCTGGGCCTCAGATTTTCAAAACTAGAAAATTTGAGACAGTAATATCTATCTTTGAGTGTTATTGTGAGAATTAAATACAATGCAATGTAAGGAGTACACACAACTTCCGGAAGCTTACCAAGGGGCTTAGAGCCATTGCAGCTCAGACCCATCTCAGTACTGTGGTGCTGTGCCTCTCCATGCTTTTGCCTGTACCCTCTCTCTCTGGAACTCCTCTCTTGATGACTCCACCCAAGGTTTTTCTTCTCTATAGAATTTTCCATGGCTCCCCACAGCCAAACTGAGCATTCCTTCCTCCTCTGTACCTGTGAATTTTGCCAGCACTTTGTTATAGTACTTCATGGATAATGGCAGTTATCTATGAATCTACCTTCCCTACTAGACTGAGACACTCAAAGCAGCTTGATTCTGTTGGTAGTTTCTTAAAAATAGGATTCAGAATTCCCAGCCTTTTCTGTTTCATGGAAGGCCTTCAAAGGGGTACCCAGAGCTTTGAAAGCAGCAACTCAGCTTTGAATTTGTGGAAGCCACATCGTTTTCTTTGGAGCTTATTTCTTATTCTGTCCCCTTCTCTATCTCTGTGTTGCATTTGTCAGTCCCTCTTTGTTCTCTCTTATTTGGGTTTGTGACCCCACACATTGTTCCTTCCACCTCTTTCCTGCCTCTTTGTCTAAGTAAATTATCTCCTGCTCAGCAAAAAGTAGAAACATCCCCCAGTGCTCTTCTTTCAGTCCCTCTGGAGGCCAGGAGCTGCTTCCTTTTGTTCCTTTTATAATAGGGTTTAGATGCCATAGGTATGTTTTGAATGAAAGAATTCCATTTGCCACCACCCTAGAAGGTTCCTTCTTTCCCGTGTGCTGTAACCTAGAACCACACTATTTCTGCTGTTTCTCCTCCCCATTTCCAACAAAGTATTTGTGCTCCATTTATTTTTTCAAGGACCCCTTTCATTCTGTTTGTATAATGCACAAATAACAACTGAATGCCAGGTACTGAGGGTTTAAGGAATGGCATCTCCCATCAGGGAGCACAGGTCATGCAAAGCCTCTGGAATATCATGGACTTCAACATCTTTCTGGCTTTTAACTAACTCTTTTGCCCACTCTTTAGTAAGGAGACGCCTTAATAGGCCCCCAACTAGAAAACGCCGACAATTCCTTTTCTCTGTTATCTTTGGAGGGACCAATGCATCTAGCAATCTAGCACAGAAGCCTTCCTGCTCCAGGTACTCCTTGTCAGTCATCTCTATGGCTGAGCCATATGGAAAAAAACAAATTCCTGGCTAACAGTGTAGACCTCAAGTGGATGACCCAGACAAACATCAGCAACTCAGGTCCTCATCAGCAAAGAACTCAGTCGATAGCAAAATTCATAGTCTCCCTCACATGGAAATTTCAAGAAAGATCATGCATCCTCAGAAGTAATGGTGTCCCCTCTCCAAATCCTAATCATTTGCTTACCAGTTACCACATCTGTAGCAGTCTTCTACCTTGAAAATTTGACTCTTATAACACAAGTATCAGTCTCTGCCCTCTTCTAGCACTACCAGAAGAACAAACCAGTTTCTAGCGAGTCTGGCTTTTCTAATCCCACCCCAGCCTGCTCAATGAAATTATCTCTGGCAACCAGATTAACTTCCTACTCAAACTAGTAGAAAGGCCACAATCAACAAAGTGAAGACCTGGGAGTTAAGATCGGACACCTCATCTGACTATCTTCTTACTGTAAAGAGATGACACGATCTCTTCCCTGAGATCTCAGTGATCAGTCCTTTTGCTATGAAAATAGACCTGATGGATGCATAGGTCAAGTCCTGGCTAGAAGGAATCCTTCCCATCTTCCCGACAGTATTGCTTTTCATTCATGACTTGTCACTCCCTTCTATCCCATTGTTTTTTTCCTCAAATTACCACCCTTCCTAATACTTGTCGCTTTAGGATGTCTCCCAACCTGACTCCAGCCCAGAACTTTTCTTCTGTATTTTCTGGAGCCTTCCAACCCCAGCCAAGCAAAGCTAGTACTGTTTATTATTCCCTCCAGGTCTCCTGGAGAAGGCCTCTTAGTTTTGAATTTAGAAAAAAATATTTAGAAAATTTTTTTTAATTATTTAGAAAATTATTTAGAAAAATAATGTCCGCTGTTGATTATCCAGTGCCTTAACTCATTGATTTCTCACAAGAACCCATATAGGGCCTCCCCGGTGGCACAGCAGGTTGAGCGCAGTGCTGTGGAGCTGTCTGCAGTCTCTGCAGCGCAGGTTCAATTCCCAGCCAGCCAGGGAGATACCCACATGGTGCAGCAGACCTCTCATGTCTCGCCCACTGCTCCCCTCAGCAGTGTTTTTAGTCCATCTGCCTGTTCTGCTCCCTGCTCTGTCTCTGGTGAATTCTCTCACCCTCCCATGCCTCTGGCCTGTACCCCAGTTCTTGTATAAATAAATAAATCTTTAAAAAAAAAAAAAAGAACCCTATGTAGTGGGTGGTATTATTTTCATATAACATATGAAGTATCTTCCTTCCTCCTTTGGATATCTCCATTTATCCTTTTAGTCTTATTTCTTCTCACTCTTTCCCCTCATTCCCTATTCTGACTATACTCCAGTATTTCATATTCCTCTTTCTTATATCTTTGTGTCTTTGTTCATGTTGTTCCAACAACCTGGAATGCCTTCTTTTTGATTTACTACCTGAAAAAACTCTATTCATCCTTTAACATCCAGCTATAGGTGCCCCCTATGTGAAGTCTGTCTCCACAGAGCCAGGTGTATAGAGACTTGGTTCTTGCATGAGGAAGATGCTACCTTTCTCATAGTCCCTTTGGCAAGTTCTAGCCCCAAGATTCTCTCAAGAGCAGAGTCACACAGGAGAGGAATAAATGTTTATGAATGTAGAATTATAAGTAATTCGTTTTGAAATTACCTCTTTTGCTGCCAATTCTCAAACTACCTTTTCTTTTCTTTTGCAGCCAAGCGAGTGAACGAGGTGATCGTGGGGAATGACCAGCTCATGGAGATCTGACTTATCAGCAAGTCAGATTCCTTCTTCTTGGCCCCCAGAACTACGGATGTTGGTCTGCCCATCTGTTTGACTCTGTATTTATTTCCTAATAAAGAAGCACTCCCAAAGGCATGCTGGAAACCTGTGGAATTATTCCAAGCTCCATGTCAGATGAGCTCCATGAACTGTGTGTTCATGAGTCATTTGGTAAAATCTTGTCCATTTGGAGCAATTGAGTGGAACAGAATAGGACACAATGACCTATCTCTTGTGTACCAAAGTCATGAGGTAGGGGCAATAGCTGTTCAATGGTAAAGCTCCTAGGAGGACTACTTTCTGACTCACTGGCCCAGCCTAGTCCATAAAAGCATCTTCTACCTTAAAGAACCTGGGAGTACTTTAGTCCTTGACCCTGATCAGGCATTCTCAACTGATAGGCCTAGCTGCTGACATTGCCACCTCTGCACGTGATGCTCCCTCTGCATCTGCTGGATTAGGGCAGCCTGGTCCCTGAGCCTTAGTCCAGGACTTACTCTGCTCCTGTACCTTCCACTGCCACCTCCCCACCCCCATCCTCACCCTCTGCCCATGCCATTTACTCCCTACCCTCCCAATCTCCAGCTACTTCCTCCAGCTCAGGTGTATTCCTTGGAGACTCTTAAAGAAGCAAAAAGCAACCGCTGCCTAACCAACAAGCCTGTCCCTAAAGTTTTAGTGCAGAAGGAGCAATAAAAGAAATAATAAAAGAAAGTAATAAAAGAAGTAATAAAAGAAATCCATGTTCTAGGAAACCTTCTTCCATGTTCAGACCCCTTCTCACCTCCTCTTAGTGAGGTCTGTCCAACCTGGTAAGGAAGAGCCTGGAACCTATACGTGGTTAGGAATTCTTTCTGAAACTCTTCTCCAGCTGCACTCCTTTATAACCTAATTATACACACTCTCCTTCAGATAATTGAGGAATGAATTTCCATATTCCCAAACACACCTATGCACTCTGCTCTTGCCTCTCCCTGCACTGCCTTTACATCCTGCAGGTGTTTGGTGAAAGATAAAAGTGGTTCCTGGGGTAAGATTTCACCTCTTAGAATTATCAAAGTAAAGGTTTCTCTTGATGTCTTCACTGTGGGTGGCAGTAATTATAAAGACTGATTTGAAATACTGGTTTCTACATCACTTCAAAAATCTCAAATTCACTTGAGTAATCTTGCCTGATCTTAGTATTGTGCTCATTGAACTTGTGAGGAACTAGATCAACATTCCTACCCTAGGGGATCTCCACCTCCACCTGAGCTTCTTGGGAGCTCTATAGCTCTACCTTCCTCCTACTGGTCAGGACAAAGTGCCTACAAGTTTGCCCTAATCAGACAGAAGCTGAAATAGCCTGGCAGAAATGGTTTTGAAACCAATCGGACTGAGGGAAAATAGAAATAAAGAACCATAGTGGTACCCAAGATGGTACCTCTTTGATACTGATGTTTAGTTTATGGGGCCCATGTGATACTGCAGACAATAGGCCTGGGTGGAAGAAGACCTGTCCTCTGGAATGTTGTTTGGCTCTGGCCAACTCGCCTCTCCTCTGTCCCTAAGTGTTCACATCTTCAAAATGGGAATGTTGGACTTTTAAAGAGCTTCCCATTCTCAGGTATTGTCTCCTCTCTTAGTGCTTTGTGGCTTTTGGGGTCTGGGTGATCCAAGAGGTCAGAAACTACTTCTTAACCACAGAAAGGTAATGGAGCTGGGTAGGTTTGGACAGAAGGGTGGGTAGGAGAAAAAAAATTGATTTAACTTTCCCACATCCTTCCTATGTCCCTTCTTTATCTTCCCCACTGAGCCCTCGGAACCCCTGACAATAAGATAGAGGGAAAAACCTCTCCTTTGCCTCCCCCTTGTACAAACCCAGGAGCAGCCCCTGCACCAAGGAAAGGAGAAAGCTGAAGAAAACAGACAAGGTAAGGGCTCTCCAGGGGAAGACCTTGCTGAATTTGAGTCCCAACTGGGATACAGTCCCCATCTCAGGACATTGCTGTTATCATCTCTGACAACTCCAGGACTGGCTAAGTGCCCAAGATGCTTTGATTTCTCTTCTCTTTGCTCTCTGTATCTGTCAGAAGGCAGGAACAGTTTTTTTTTTGTTTTTTTTGTTTTTTTTTCCTTTTGGCAGTAACTATAAAGGCTTGGAACGTGTGAATATAGTGGGCAACTGGATATCTGCTTGCCAGCCACCTCTCCATGGGACAGAAGCTTGAAGAGTTAGGCAAACAAAAGAGATGGTAGAGTCTGCCCTGCCTCTTCCAGTAATGCTCCATGAGGAACTAGAAGAAAGGAGGAAGGGAGTGTCAATGCCAAATCTTGGAGGACTCTGGAAGGTGTTGAGGAATAGGGTTCTGGGAGTTTGCCAGGTCAGACAAAATTTGGTAGCTACCACTCCAGGAACCTTCTCCCCCAGTAACACCTCACTACTACCTCCTGGCAAGAGCTCCCTGAGTCTGTAGGGGGCTGACTGCTAAAATTGCTCTTGGTTTTTATCCAAAGTTCTTCTCAGTCATTCACCATATTACTCTTCTAATCTCACTCCCATAGAGGAAGGGAGAGGGGGAAATGATCTTTAGTTGGAACCGCAAGAGCAATCTAGGGGCCTACACAGCATAGTTTAGAAACTTTTTATTTCCCAAGAAGTGCAGAATATACTTTCTTTATCCACATCCACCCCTACCCCTGAGGAGGTGCATAAGCCAGGCCTTTGTATGCTACTTGCTAAATAGTTAAATGTGTCTGGGGAGAGAGGGAGCAGGGTGTGGGAAGGACCACCCAGACAGAAGGTCTAGAAGGCTCAGCACATGGAGCTGACAGGGAGAAAAAGAGGCTGGGCAGGAGAACATATTCTACTGGAGGCTGGGATGACCCGTCCTCAGTCTGAGCTGTCTGCCACCACCCAGGATTGCATCAGGGGCTTTTCTACCATGAAAAATGGGGGGATTCGGTTTTGATTCTTAGCCTCTCTCCTGAAGGTGCAAGGTCATTTTCTGATCTCCTTTGCAACCTCTGGCACTAGACTTGACAGGAGCTATTGGCCTTAAGCTGCCTGCAGGGAAGGGGCATACATACCCCATGCTGGGCTCCTAAATATAATGGGTGGCAGGGCCTCCCTGGTGGCACAGGCGGTTGAGCATAGAGCTGTGAAACTGTCCACAGCCTCTGCAATGCCGGTTTGATCCCCACTGGCCGCATAGCAACGCATATGGTGCAGCAGATCTCTCCTGTCTTGCCCACTGCTCCCCTCATCAGTGTATTTTAGTCAGTCCGCCTGTTCTGTTCCCCGCTCTGTCTCTGGTGAATCCTCTCACCCTCCCGCACATCTGGCCTGTACCCCAGTTCGTGTATAAATAAATATAAAAATATATATATATAATGGGTGGCATTGGAGGACTGCATTCTTCAGCATTTCAGGGTCATTGCCTTTGCCTGGCCCACATAACAGAAGCCAGCTTAAAGCATAATAAGTGAGAAGGGAAAGAAGGCCTTCCCTGGCTCTTCTGTTGACTACCATGGAGACCCTACCTGAGGCCTGGCCTGTCACTTTCCTGAACATGCACTGTGTGGATGTCTGTGTATGTGTCTGTCCTCACTCCTCCTGGCACAGTTCCTTAGCCACGTATATTATCTCATTTCATTCTTATGTCATTGTCAAAGATTATGGGTCTTGTCCAAGATCTCATGGCCAATAAATGAAAGATCCTCACCTGAAACTATATCTCCTCCTTTCAGATTCAGTTATCCTCCCACCTCTCCCATCCAATTGCTCTCACTTGTGGAAACCCCCAGCTAACACTAGTCTCCCTGGAGACCCTGTACTCCTCCTTAGACTATGGACTTCTAAAAAGCAGGTACCCTGAAACTCTAGAGCTTAACAAAGGGGTGAACATATAAGAGAACCCAAGACATGTTTGTCTTGTTAATCAATAATTAGATTTACTCCTTGGTGATGGTGAATTTAATTAGATTGCTTTTCTCCTTCTCTGGTTTGGACCAAAACACATACCCCGGTCCAGTGGTAGTGACATTGAACTAGGCTCTTCCACAGAAAAGCAGGCTGCTTGCAGAGAAGAGAGCCTCTATTTCCCTTCCTTTTCCTTAGGGTCTGTGGCTTTAGCTTCCCCTGGCTGAACACAGCTCCACTCAGGAAGTCACTTTGTTGGGGGAATAGAAATGTCTTGTTGGAGCTTAGAGCATCCAAAGGGCAATAGGCCCTAAATTGAAAAGATTGCACCTGCACACCAATTTATCCCACCCTAGTTTTTGTACTACAAGTTTTTAGACAGATAGGCCCTCCCCTTTAAGTGACCATAGAAATGCTGGATACCACCACAGCCCTTAGCACTGCGGGGCTGCAGTGAAAGCAGATTCCCAAGGCCCAGGTGATTACAAATATATTTTTCCATAGACCTTATGTCTTGCGCATTTGGTAAGAAGGAAGTGGACCTTGGAGACAACTTATAGAAAGCTTCCCTATTCACGGTCCCGATGAAAACCAGTGCTGAATGCAAACCATACCATCTTTATAACCTCAAGAGCAATTGAGTTTAGAGACTATTTTATACATACAGCCTAATTTAAAGGTTATTTTCAGAGAATTGTTGAGGGTATATTTTCTTTAGCCACAGCAGGACTCTGTCTTACATAACAGAGAGGAAGAAAGTGCTATGCACATACGCAGCTTTTACTGTGTGTTACTGCTTGACCAACAGCATCATATAGACGTTAGTACTTCCATAGGCATTTATTTTACTGGATAAATGAGCTAATGAAAGTGGCAAACCTGTTAGGTGTTCATCCCCTTGGCCTAAAATTTCCCTTTCCTCAGGACTAAGGTTTTGGAGATCATGTTAGTTGACACAAGTTTTCAAAAAGCAATTTGGCAATATGTAGTAAGAACCATAAAATTATTCATACTTCTTGACAAAACACCCCCACTTCTGGGAATCCTTCCTAAGGACACTCTACAAATGATTGATACAAAGACTATGTAGTAACATGAAATGTTTATGATGCAATGATAAACAAGTTTAGGGGAACTGACCAAGAAATTGGCCAGAGATAATAGCTGTGTTAAAGTAATGAATTTATTGGAAATTCTTTTTTTCATTTCCCCAAACTAGCATATTTATTAGAGTATTTATTTTGATAGAGTATGTTAGAATATTTATTTTGCTCTCCTCTGCCAGAGTTTATCTATCAGTAAGAAAGCTGTCAGAAACAATATATTTAGATGGTAGAGTTGGTTTTTATTTTTAAAGATTTATTTTTATTTATTTATGCATACAAGAACTGGGGTACAGGATGGGGGTGGGAGGAGGATTCACCACAGACAGCGTAGGGAGCAGAACAGGGGAATCTATTAAAACACACTGCAGGGCCTCCCCGGTGGCGCAGCGGTTGTGCGCTGGGTTGCCAAGCTGCCCGCGGCCTCTGCGGCGCCGGTTCGATCCCCGGCTGCTCCCCGGCCACCGGAGGAGGGTCCCACATGGCACGCAGACCTCTCCTGCCGCCCGCTGCTCCCCTCAGCAGTGTACTTCGGTCCTTCTGCCTGCTCTGCTCCCTGCTCTGGCTCTGGTGAATTCTCTCACCCTCCCGCGCTTCTGACTGTACCCAGTGCATGTATAAACAAAAAAAACAAACAAACAAATAAATAAATCATAAATAAAAATACATGCCTCTTTAAAATAAAAATAAAAAAAAATAAAAAAAAAAAAAAAAAAATAAAAAAAAAAAAAAAAAAAAAAATAAAACACACTGCAGCCAGAGAAATCTGCTTCGCCTTGTGGCTTATTTCCCTGGCCGGGGATCAAACTCAGACCACAGCAGCGGGTGATAGCCTGATAGCCTAAGACTTAACCTCTATACCACCAGGGATGCTCCTCAGGTGGTAAACTTGATGAAAGTTTAAAAAGTTCTGTTCCCTGTCTCAAATCCTTTTCACCCTGATTTCTGAACCGCTCAATGACTCGTCAAAACCTCCCCTGCTGCTCCCCTCAGCAATGTACTTCTGTCAATCTTCCTGTTCTGTTCCCCACTCTGTCTCTGGTGAATCCTCTCAACCCCCGCATCTCTGGCCTGTACTCCAGCTCTTGTATGCATAAATAAATACATCTTAAAAAAAATAACTAAGCACCTGGGGCCTCCCTGGTGGCGCAGTGGGTTGAACGCAGCTCTGTGAAGCTGTCCACAGCCTCTGCAGTGCCAGTTCAATTTCTGGCCAGCCAGGGAGATTCCCACATGGTGTGGCAGGCCTCTCCTGTCTCGCCCGCTGCTCCCCTCAGCAGTGTATGGTCCTTCTGCCTGTTCTGTTCCCTGCTCTGTCTCTGGTGAATTCTCTCACCTTCCAGTGCCTTTGGCTTGTACCCCAATGCTTGTATAAATAAATAAACCTTTAAAAAAAGTATTAAGCATCTACCTACAGTCTAGTGAGGAAGGCCAACTTTCAAGTAAATAAACGGTGTCATAAATGCATTAATAAAAATATGAGTGTTACAAGGAACACAAGAAACAACTGTCTGCCAGAAAAGAGACATGAATCGAGGAAGGCTTCAAAGAGGGGGTGATTGATTCATGTACACTTTTGAAAGTTGTCTGCCCAAACAAGAATGCCAGAACATGCACAAAGGCAGCACAGCTTGGAACAACATGGTGTGTTTAGGAAATTGCATGGGGCTCTGACAGGCTAGAAGGTATGTTGGGTGGTGTGAGTGAACTATGGGAGGGAAGGTTTTAGTTAGATCAGGCAGGGTCCTGTGCACAGTGGACTTTGTGTTTTGAATCTATCAACAGACGTGCACGTTGGAGAGATGACTCTGGCCTCAGTGGAGAGACTAGAGTGAAGGGGGCAAGAATGGAGACAGGGAAGCGTGAAAAAAGTCTTTGGGTCTCGGCTGGTTCGGCCAGCGGATCCTTTCTCGGCATTGGTCCCCCCGACTTCCACTCGGCTAGCACGGCGCCTCCCGGGATCCCTGCCCTCCTCCGGGAGGGCCCCGCAGGCTGGGCGCAGCGAGGCTCGAGGCTCGGGGTGGCCCTGCCTGGGTGGTCTCGGGCCCCGCCCCCCGCGGCGCCGTTGCCTAGCAGCGGATCCGGCCGCGCGGCTCCGGGTAATTTGCAGGCCTCTCAGCCAATGGGAGGGCGTCGCCCGGTCCGCTCCCTTTTTCTGGGGTTACAGGCGCCGCCTCGGCACTGTGGGCGCCACCTCGAGCCGAGTGTGGCGTAGCGGGCGTGTGGCTTTGCCTGACACGCAGGACCCCGTCCCCGGCCGCGGCGCCCCAGCCCCGCACCGCCCCAAGTCCGGCCTCGCACAAGGGCTGGCACCCCAACCCCATCTTCACCCACGCCTGCGCTTAAGCAGCCCTGCTGAACCCCGAGGCGCGGTCCGGTGGAACAGGGGTGCAGGACAGTCCATGGGGATTCCCAGATAACGCGGGTCGGGGGCGCCCACGCCGCCCCCCCATCCCCGCCAGCATGACTCGGCCGCTGCCCCTCGGGGAGCTACCCCCGTGCTACACACCTCCAGCTCGCCCCGCAGCACCCCAGGTGAGTGGAGAGAAAGCCAGAAGAAAGAAGACGGGGACCAAGTCTCTTGGCTCGGGCTTCTGCAAGGTGTGATGTTTCTAAGTGCCACGTGTTTTGGGGTGTCTGAAGACAGGTGAAATAGTACAATTGATAGTGTGTGTGTGTGTGTGTGTGTGTGTGTGTGTGTGTGTCCGTGTGGGTCCTCAGCATCTGGCCACGAGCGAGAGTATGTGTGTGTGTCCACCGCTGGGTCCTCTTGAGAACAGGTGTGTATGGTATGCTCAGAAACGGGTCTGTGTCTTTTTCAAGTTTATATTGTGTTGGGGGAAGGGAATGGAGTTAAATCTTTTTCCAAGTTTTGACCTGTTAGTATAGGTGCTCCCTGTCCTGTCCAAGCTAGGGCTCTGCACAGAGTGTGTATAGGGAGAAAATGGAAGGATTCTGTGCATTGTTGCAGTAATGCCTGGCTGACCCTTCTCTTTCCATCCCAGATCCTAGCTGGGAGCCTGAAGGCTCCACTCTGGCTTCGTGCTTACTTCCAAGGCCTGCTCTTCTCTCTGGGCTGCGGGATCCAGAGACACTGTGGCAAAGTGCTCTTCCTAGGACTGTTGGCCTTTGGGGCCCTGGCACTGGGTCTCCGCATGGCCATCATTGAGACAGACCTAGAACAGCTCTGGGTAGAAGGTGAGTTGTGAACACTGGCCATGGTTGCTTGGGTATGGCGAGCCTAAGACAAGAATAGGGATGGACTCTGGGTCTGCAGGGGATACCCACCTTTGCATCTGGGCATCTGGGAGCTCTTCTCCCTCCCACATTTGTAAATGGGTATCTGCAGCTAATGGACTCCTGTGAGTAGGTATATAGAACAGTTATGAGAGTGAGAGTATGTTTATCATCTATTGTCAACCTTTTGTGTGTACTTTCGACTGCACAGCAGGGTTTGCAAAGGCAATCAAAACAAGACCAATCTTTCAGTAGCAGGGAAAGTAAAATATGTGCTGGGGTATAATATACAATAGAATACAAAGCAGAACATGATTATTGTGTAAGGAGGCAAGGAGAGATCACATCTGATGAGGAGAATCAGAAAAGTTAGAGCTGGAAACCTGGGAAAATGAATAAATCATCTGACAGGCCTCTAAGGAGATGTCCCATGAATCCAGGTCCCCTGCAACCATTTAGTGGAAAAGCAGCCAAAACCTCACTTTGAAGCAACAGCAGGATCAGGTGGAACCAAATCCTTATGTTTAAATGGAAGCATTAGATAAAAATGATTTCTTATTAACAATGTCAGCATAACTCCTCTTTCCTGGGTCCTGGTTTCATAAAGCAGCCCTTGAATAGTGTCAAACTCCTCTCTATTCTTTCCTGGGAAATTTGTACCTATGGGTTTCCCCCAAATCCTCCTCCAGCCCTGGCCCACACCCAAAAGCAGGGCCCAGGTTAAAGTCTCACACCCTTGAGTTATTTCAAATGCTGGCAAGCCCTGGGATCCAGAGCAGATGTTTCTTGGAGCCTGCCTGCCTGCCTGCCTGCCTGCCTGCCTGTTGGGCTCTCACACCCCATCTCCACCCTACCCCCAGTACGCTGCACACTCATACATATACACTCTAGGCTAGCTCTGGGGTCTAGAGCAGATGTTTCTCTGTGCCTGCCTGCTCCCAGCCCCAGGACATACATGTGCACACATGCACATACACATACCCACACCCACACCACTGCTGCCTGGGTGGTCCCAAATGACTTGGATTTCCTGCCACAATAGAGGCTTTCTCCCCCCACCCCACCCCCTCCCTCCTCCATTCCCCAGATCTTCTCATCTAAACACTGCTCATCTAAACGCTGTTTGAACCTCCTCATCCTCTTACACTCTAGTACAGAATAGACTAGACCCTGCCAGGGATTTGATGCTATTTATGGGAGTGTGATGGAAGAGAATAGCCAAATCCTGGGCCTTCTTTATTTCAGAATACTGCTCTTATACTGGCTAGGGCTGTGGATGAAATAAAAATAGTGATCCTGACTTGATCTTTTCTCTGTATATCTGTAGCTGATCCTTCTCTGTAGTTGAGGAGGCAAAGAGGAGCTGATGAAGGTGAGACTTAGGGTTTCTCTATTCCTTTTCCTTGCTAATATTGAAAGCAAAGAAGAAGCAGGACATTGGCTATCAGAGTTCTGAGCCAAATTTCAAGGTCCTCTTCAGCTTTGCCATGGTGAAAACTCAGAATGTGATTTGTCCTTCCTGATCAATTTTAAAACAAAAGGGCTCAGAGATAGGTTGTTCTCCACATAAAAACCACAACATATAGCCCTAGTAGTACTTAGAGCAATAGTGATACAGATGGTTTGAAATTGGGCACTAGGGGTTAAAGTCTCATTGCTATCTAGCTATTGCCAGCCACATTGCAGCATGAGTTCCATCCCCTGCCGGGGAGCTGACCCACATGGCACAGCAGACCTCTCCTATATTGCCTGCAGCTCCCCTCAGAAGTGTATTTCAGTAGAACCTGTTGTGCTCCCCTTTCTGTCTCTAGTGAATCCTCTCATCCCTGGCACCTCTGGACTATACCCCAGTTCTTGTATGCATAAATTAATTTTAAAAAAGAAATTGGGAGCTGTCCCTAAAAGTAAGAGGCAATCAGTCATTCTATTTAGAAGACAGGGGATGGACACATACCAGCTGATAGAGCCACTTTGACTCAAATATTCAAGGCTGAAACAATGTAGAAGCGAACACTTTTTTTTTATAATGACCAATTATTTAATTAGTGGATTATTTTTTAAAAATCATTTATTTTTTTAAGATTTATTTATGTATAGAAGAGCTGGGGTACAGGCCAGAGATGCAGGGGGTGAGAGGATCCACCAGAAACAGAGTGGGGAACAGAACAGGCAGATTGACAAAATACATTCTGAGGGGAGCAGTGGGCGTGACAGGAGAGGTCTGCCACGCCATGTGGGACCCTTGCCGGCTGGCTGGGATCGAACCAGTGCCACAGAGGCTACAGACAGCTTCACAGCACTGCGCTCAACTGCCTGTGCCACCAGGGAAGGCCCTACTTTCTCTTCTATATGTGGCCTTTCTGGAATACATAGCAGGTCAGGAAGATCTGCCAATTCCTCTGATTATGACAGCGTTTCAGATACAGTGAGGCTTCCCTCCTCAGGCCTTGGCCTCAAGATTACCCTTCTTAACCTTGCCACCAGCATCAGCCTTCTGGGGTTCAGGTTTGTCCTCTTTGGTAGTCAGCTTCTCACCTTTTTCACCTGCCATCTTGCAAGGTGGGAAAGAGCAATTCTTCCTTCTTAGCCTCTTTTTTAACACCCTACTTTTCCACCCTTGCAGCCATTGCTCTAATTGAGGACACATTTGGTCTCAGGCAGTCTGTACAAGCACACCTTGCATTTATCATGGGTTCAGTTCCAGTAAAGCAAATATTGTAATAAAGCAAGTTGTGAACTTTTTGGTTTCCCAGTGCAAATAAATGTTATGTTTATGCTATACTGTAGTCTGCTGATTGTGCAACGACATTATGTCTAAAATAAAAGCATATACATACCTTAATTAGATGTGACACAGGTGCATGGTGAGCATATGCTGTTGGAAAATTGGTGCTGATGGACTTGCTCATGCAGGGTTGCCACAAACCATCAGTCTTTTAAAGAAGCAATATCTGTAAGGTGCAATAAAAACAAGGTATACCTATACTTTCCTGATTATATCATTTAGAATTTTTTTAAAGATCTATTTATTTATGCATACAAGAGCTGGGGTGCAGGCCAGAGGTGCGGGGGGTGAGAAGATTCACCAGAGACAGAGTGGGGAACAGAACAGGAAGATTGACAGAAATACACTGCTGAGGGGAGCAGCAGGGGAGTCAGGAGAGGTCTGCTGTGCTATGTGGGTAGCTCCCTGGCCGGCTGGGGGATTGAAGTCATGCCGCAGTGGCTGCGGATGGCCTCATAGTGCTGTGCTTAACCCCTTGCACCACCAGGGAGGCCCTAGAATGCTTTTAAATCACATGAAAGAGGAGAAAGATTGACTTATCCCCTGGAACAATCAGACTGTAGAGAAGTTTCAGGATGATTAATTCAGCAACTTAGAACATCAACAACCTAGATTCTCTCTTCTCTGAGCTGCAATGAAAGCAAGTTTCATGCTGCACAGTAATTTACACTTAACATTCCTAGATTCTCTCTTCTCTGCCTTCTTTAGCATGCTGGCTGCAATAATAATCCACAGGGTTATTACCTTGTCCAAAGGTGGCTGCTGCAGTGCCAAAAAGGGAAATCATCCTTGCATCCCATTTTGAAAGGAAGGGAAAAATTACCAATCCCTTCCCCCTGGCCCCCGCACACCAGCCAACTTCCCATTTGGTTACTTTGGCTAGTGCTGTGTGACGTCCTGTATCTAAATCCTATCCGCGACTTGGAAAAAGCAATGAAATTACTGTGATGGACTTTAGGTAATTAGATTTTACCTCCTGAATCTGGGGAGGGGCCCAGCTGCCCTGAATCAGTAGGCCTTTCAGAGGATGATCTATTAGAGAGGTAAATAATCTTCTGTCAGCCCTACCTTCTAATCTACCTCCACACTGCCCTCCTGTGGTGTATCTGAATCTGACCAAGTCAGCCCCCTGCCTAGAGCCCTCCACTGCTTTCTACCAGGTTCTGGGGAATGACCAGAATCAATTCTAAGCTCCTTAGTATGCTGTCTAGTTGCTGTGCAACCTAACTGCTTCTCCAGCATTGTCTCTGCTTTACTCTTAGCCGACCAGCAACATTGAACCTTTGACAGTTCCCTGCACACACTTACTTGGTGTAGCGACAGGAAGGCACAGGGCAGGATCTCTGTGACTGGAGCAGACTGGTGAAGGAGTCCTAGAGCCCTCGGTGGCTTTTTCAGCGTTTTATTGAGTTTTCCAGGTGCATGGCAGGCAGGGGTGCCCCGTGGGGGGGGGGGCGGGAGGCTGGCAGGCCTCCCAGCCCCCAGCAAGTCTTCACACTGGGCTCTCTGATGTTCTGTTGGGGTCTCTGCTTCTCTGCTGGTGCTGCTCTCATCTGTTCCACTCTCTCGCTTATTCTCTTCTGCTCTGCTGGCGCCCCAGTGACACGGCCCTTATAAGCATAGTCTCTCAGCCCAGGTGTACCCACCTACGTATGCCTATACCCCACTCCAGGTGCCCGCCATCAGGCACGCATTCAGGAGCACAGGGGTCCATCATCAATCCTAATAGTGGGAGGGCAGAAAAGTCTGACAATCATTAATCATTTACCCTACACTTGGTCCTTGGCTCTAGAATATACTGTCAGGTGATAAAAACGTTAGGCCATCTCACTTCGCTGCTCAGAATCAACCAAGGCTCCCATTTCACTTGGACATGGCCTGAGTCTCTACAATAGCTTATAGGCCCTCACATGTAGACCATAGCTGATGAGCATTTCTTTTTTAAAAAAGATTTTATTTATTTTTGTGTAGAAGACCTGGGGTATAGGGACAGGAACAGACACACTGCAGGTTTTCTGATCCACAGACCGGGTAGAGTCAGAGCCCTCAGTGGTTTTTTGTAGGTTTTTAATTGGGATTTACCCGGTACACAGCAGGCAAGGGTGCTGGGAAGCCGGGAGACTGGCAGGCCTCCTAGCCCCCAGCAAGTCTTCACTCTATCTGGGCGCTCCGGCCTTCTCTCTCGGCTTCTGCTGCTTCTCTGTTTCTCTTTCGGCTTCTACTCATTCTTGGCTTCTTCTGGCATCCCCGTGACACCACCCTTAAAAGCCCAGTCTTTCAGCCCAGGTATACCCACTTCAGGTGCCCGCCATCAGGCATGCATTCAGGACCACAGGGTTCCCTCATCTATCCTAATGGCGGGAGGGCAGAAAAGTCTGATACCTTTTACCTACCCTACATGGGGTGTAGTCCAGATGGGGGTGAGGGGAGAGGATGTGAGAGACATTAAGAGAGAGAAGACACTCTGCTCCCCAGAGACAGAGTGGGGAGCAGAACAGGTGGATTTACTGAATGAAATACACTGCTGAGGGAAGCAGCCGGCTTTCGCGGTGATAATGCTGAGACTTAACCCCACGCGCCACCAGGAGGCTGGTGATGAGCATTTATAAGGGTCTTGATACATCCTACAATATTGTTTTCCTCCAAATATTGTTCCAAATTATACTCACATGGTAGATTAGAATGCACTCCTGGGCTCCCCGGTGGCGCAGCGGTTGAGCGCTGGGTTGCGAAGTTGCCCGCAGCCTCTGCAGCGCCTGTTCGATCCCCAGCTGCTCCCCGGCCACCGGAGGAGGGTCCCACATGGTGCACAGACCTCTCCTGCCGCCCGCTGCTCCCCTCAGCAGTGTACTTCGGTCCTTCTGCCTGCTCTGCTCCCCGCTCTGGCTCTGGCGAATTCTCTCACCCTCCTGCGCTTCTGACTGTACCCAGTGCTTATATAAATAAATAAATAAATAAATAAATCTTTGGGGGAAAAAAAAAGAATGCACTCCTATAAGCAAGCAATGGTGCTCTCAATTCTTTAATTTTTGCTAATTTGACAGATACTAACTTATTGTAGTTTTAATTTGCATTTATAGGATTACCTATAAGGTGGACTCTTTTTTGTTGTTAACTAATCAGTTATATTTTCCCTTTTGTAAAAATACAAAAGTTGGGCCTCCCTGGTGGCGCAAGGGGTTAAGACACAACCTATGAAGCTCACCGCAGCCACTACAGCACAAGTTTGATCCCCAGCCAGGGAGGTGACCCACATGGCGCAGCAGACCTCTCCTGACTCTCCCGCTGCTCCCCTCAGCAGTGTATTTCAGTTGATCTGCCTGTTCTGTTCCCCACTCTGTCACTGGTGAATCTTCACCCCCCAAAACTCTGGCCTGTACCCCAGTTCTTGTATGTATAAATAAATAAATCTTTGGGCCTCCCCTGGTGGTGCAGCGGTTGAGCGCTGGGCTGCGGAGCTGCCCACAGCCTCTGCAGCACTGGTTTAAACCCCGGCCGCAGGCAAGGGTCCCATATGGCACGACAGACCTCTCCTGCTGCGCCCACTGCTCCCCTCAGCAGTGTATTTCGTCAGTCTGCCTGTTCTGTTCCCCACTTTGGCTCTGGTGAATTCTCTCACCCTCCCACGCTTCTGACTGTACCCAGTGCTTGTATAAATAAATCTTTTTTTTTTAATTAATAAATAAATAAATCTTTAAAAAAAATTAAAAAATACAAAAGTTGGGCCTCCCTCGTGGTGCAAGGCATTAAACACTGCGCTGTGAGGCTATCCGCAGCCTCTGCAGCATGAGTTCAATCCCCAGCCAGAGAGCTGCCCACGTGGTGCAGCAGACTTCTCCTGTCTTACCCGCTGCTCCCCTCAGCAGTGTATTTCAGTAGATCTGCCTGTTATGTTCCCCACTCTGTCTCTGGTGAATCCTTTCACACCCCACACTTCTGGCCTTTATCCCAGCTCTTGTATGCATAAATAAATAAATCTTTAAAAAATAATAATAGTAAAAAGTTTCTTTAAAATAATTTTTAAAAAATAAAAATGCAAAAGTTTCTTTAAAGAGTACTGATTTTGATGCCTTCTTCCCCAATTCTGTTTCCTCCCCACCTACTCACTTATAGTTGTTTTCTCTTCTCCAGTTCTCTCCCATTTTTCTGTCATATCATTTCTCACCCAGAAATTATTGAATAATAACTCTATCTGTACCTACTATGTGCTGGGCAACTTCCTATGTACTTTATTGCCTTCAGTGATTCTAAGTCCACCAAAGCTTTGTCCCCATTTTACAGATAAAGCAATTGAAGATCAAAGAGACTAAGTCATTTTCCCAAAGCACAAATTAAGTTGTTTTTTTTTTTTTTTTAAAGATTTATTTATTTATACAAGCACTGGGTACAGTTGTTATAGGACAAGGAGAGGGGCACCCCCTTTCCTGGGGACCACCCTGTTGCACAGTCAGAAGCGCGGGAGGGTGAGAGAATTCACCAGAGCCAGAGCGGGGAGCAGAGCAGGCAGAAGGACCGAAGTACACTGCTGAGGGGAGCAGCGGGCGGCAGGAGAGGTCTGCGCGCCATGCGGGACCCTCCTCTGGTGGCCGGGGAGCATCCGGGGATTGAACCGGCGCTGCAGAGGCTCCGGGCAGCTTTGCAACCCAGCACTCAACAGCTGCGCCACCGGGGAAGCCCACAAATTAAGTTTTAGAGGCAAGGCTCAGAGCCAGATCTGTAGAGAGACTTTGTGCTGAACCCTAGGCGGTGTCTCTTCTCACCTGCCCAGTACATCTCAGCTCCTCTGCACTCCCAGCTGACATCATTATTAGCCGAAGTTTATCTTTTTCTCTTCCTCATTTTTTCTGAGGATTCTTGATTCTGTTTGGGGTTGTATTTTAAATTGTCGGTGTTTCTTTCTCTTGCTTTCCTACCCGTTGTCTCAGAGTTCCTTCCTGCTCCTCTGCCTCCTGCCTCGCCCTTACCGCGGGAGGTTTTCTCAGTTGAGCTCTTCTGCCCTTCCTTATGGCAGCTCTGGCCTAAGCCTGGTGAAATAAACACCAAAAACCAGGCCTGGGGAAGAAGTGGAGGGTTGGGGAAGAAAGAAAAAGTCTAGGTAAAATTGGACAGTGGAGAGGGCAGGGTAGCTGAGACTGTATATATGAGGGGAGGAGAGTATATGAGTAAATCTATGTTAGGGGGTTACCAAGGGTTTGGGGCTCTCATGAATGAGGAAAATATGTGTGTTTGAATAAAAAAAAAAAAAAAAAAAAAAAGATTAGGGCGCATGAACATCCCAGGTGAGGCTGGAGAAACAGTGCACATGGTCCCTGGGGTTGGCAGTGACCAAAAGGAAGAGGCCCCAGAACTGGGGTGGGGCAGTGGCTGCAAACTGGGTCCAAGACCAGACAAAGTCCACAAAGCCTCCCGGGGTGGTTTAGCTCTGGTCCTCAGCCTCCAGGAAACCACTGTCAGGTCATGTGCCCTCACAGCACCCTGCCCCCACCAGACCCCTGTCACAGAACTTACTCCCTGGCAGCATAACGCGGGGCTTCAGGGGCACTGTGACCAAGGAGATGCAGCAGGTATGGCACCAGCACTCCCTGTTTTCTGGACAGTGAGACTGAGTGTGGAACCCCACCTTGCCCTTGGCTCACTTTGATTTCACCTCTGCCAGGGCGAGTGGGTGGAAGCAGGATATTGACAACACTTCTCTGGAAGATTACCAGAGCCTTCCTCTCCCCTCTACCCCCACAGAGTACATACCCTCTGTGTAGAGCAGTTTGCAAAAGGGATTATAGATAAAAATCACTGTCTGGGGCAACATAAACTAGACCAGCCTACCCCTAGACCTGTTCTTTTAGGAGACCCTCCCTATGACAGCCTCACTATTTGTACCTTTTGTCATTCCTTGGCCTCCCAATCAGAGCATCCTTGGCCTCCCACCAGACTGACTGAGTGAGGTTTCTTTTACCAACACACCCCTATAAAACCTAGTCCTGGCCCAGCTCATGCTGATCTCCCTTTAGTTTTGAAATTTATTTTATTTATTTTTTGCCGCGGACCAGCACAGCAGTGAACGATGAGGCCGTCTCAGGGTTGAGAGACTGCGCAGGGTGGTCAGGGATTTGGTTAAAGAAATGACAGACACACTTCAAGAGAGAGTGTAAATCTGGGTGTAATTTTCTTTGAGTTTGTGACCAGTATATATATGTTTTCCAAAAGCACAGGAACAATAAATATCAATAAAATCAGCTTGCTCATGGGCTCAGCCTATCACCGACAGGGCGGTGATCTACATCTGGACCCAGCCTCATTCCTAAGTAGATAGACCATTAGTTTTGTTTTTAAACTATATAATCACATTTTTTACTAACTACTTTTTTACCTAAACTATATTTTAATTATTACAGGGTTTAGTAATGTTTCATTTGAGTCAGCCTTGTTTTAAGGATTCATATGATTTTTTAATTAACAAGCAATGACCTTTATAGAAGAAAGAAGGAAGTTTAGAAAGACAGTAAGGGATTAAAGTTTGTAGTTCTAGAAAGATGGGATAAGGTTTTTTAGCATTCTTGTAGTGGTTCCTGGTGGTCGTTATCTTTTGATAAGCTTCTGTCTTTTCAGGGAACTTTGCTGTACTTCCCCTGCTTCAGGGTGTTTTGCTGTTCTCCCCCTGCGCGCTGGTTCCTTGCCCAGCCGGACCTAGGGACCGTGGCGAAAGCCATTCCTAAAGGTCACTGCAGGGGGAGGTGCAGCAGGTATGTCTTCAGGGGGTTTTGTTGTTCTCCCCCTGCGCGCTGGTTCCTTGCCCAGCCGGACCTAGGGACGGTTGCGAAAGCCATTAGCCCTAAAGGTCACTGCAGGGGGAGGTGCAGCAATTTTTTGTAGAAGAATTGGGGTCCAGGCCAGAGGTGTGGGGGGTGAGAGGATTCACTGGAGACGAAGTGAAGAGCAGAACAGGTGGAGCTACTGAAATATTCTACTGAGGGGAGCAGCAGGAGAGACAGGGGATGATCTCTCATTTTTAAGTTATTTTCTCCAAGCCCAGTCAACCTTGTTCTTACCTAAGCCCTAGGAATCACACAAGAGATCCATAGAGCCACACAGCTGGAAGCCTTCCCGCTTCCCTGGCAGAGCAGCAGATTCTACACGGAGGGCCAGGAGCCTGGGGAGTCAGGGTGGCCATCAGGGAGCAGGCAGGTCTCCCATGGTGCCATGGGTTCAGGCTCTCTCCCCCCAGCTTTCTCTCTCTGGCAGTGGGCAGCCGGGTGAGCCAGGAGCTGCATTACACCAAGGAGAAGCTGGGGGAGGAGGCAGCATATACCTCCCAGATGTTGATACAGACACCACGCCAGGAGGGAGAGAACATCCTCACACCTGAGGCACTTGGCCTCCACCTCCAGGCAGCCCTCACAGCCAGCAAAGTGCAAGTGTCACTCTATGGAAAGTGAGTCTGGCTGAGCTCCTGAGCAGCTGGGGGTGAAGCATGCTGTGGCAGGGCTGGAGCGGGAATCCCCCTCTCCTGCTGATCTCCTGGGCCCCTGGCTATTGCAGATCCTGGGATTTGAACAAAATCTGCTACAAGTCAGGAGTTCCCCTAATTGAAAATGGAATGATAGAACGGGTGAGTATCTTCAACTGTTTTCTGAAACTGAGTGGAGGTGGAACTTCTTCAGTAGGGAAGGGCTCAGAGAAACTCCCGGAGGCTCAAAGTTGGGAGGTGGGGGGGTGGGGGACGGGGGTGGGGGGTGGGGTGGTTGACAGGGCAGCCTACAAAAGTCGCAGGTGAACGGTCCCAGGGACACGACTGATGTGGCCTGCGGTGTCTCTGGCAGATGATTGAGAAGCTATTTCCGTGCGTGATCCTCACCCCTCTCGACTGCTTCTGGGAGGGAGCCAAGCTCCAAGGGGGCTCTGCCTACTTGCCGTGAGTGCCACCACAGCTGCTTGCAGGGCATGCCAGGACTTCCCAGCAGAAAGGAGGGTGGGAGTAAAGAGAGTGATCAAAACCTCACCAAGGGCCCAAGTTAGGGTCAGGATGGCTGGGACTCTCCCCACATGCCCTTCTCGCCTCCAAGGAGAAGACAGACCTATCTTATTTGGACAAAACAAAACACTAAGACCTGTAAGATCTGAGCAAAGGAAATAAAAGATCCCCAGAAAGAGACTGCTGGGGAGAGTTAGCTAAATATCAGCTAAGCTGTTGCCCAGGCCTGAAAGAAAACTTGATGCAGGCAACTGCCTGTGTGGTACGATTAGAGGATAGACAGCTCGGGAAGGGACTCAGTGGGGCTTTCCTGTGTACTAAGTATGGTCCGTGCTGGTGTCCACCTGGCCCTTATGTCCATGTGCAGTTCACTGTAGCAACTAAGTGCGCTGGTGCAGCCCCAGAGCTTTGGAAAGCTTTGCGCACCCCCATGTGGTAGGGGATATAGGCAGCCAAGAGGGTGAGGTACCACATGAGTCCCCTAGCAGACATTTGGAGGATGGGAATTGATCCCTGGTCCTCACCAGCTATGGGCTCTACCCCCAGGGGCCGCCCTGACATCCAATGGACCAACCTGGATCCAGAGCAGCTGCTGGAGGAGCTGGGCCCCTTTGCATCCCTTGAGGGCTTCCGGGAGCTCCTAGACAAGGCACAGGTGGGCCAGGCCTACGTGGGGCGGCCCTGTCTGCACCCTGACGACCTCCACTGCCCACCGAGTGCCCCTAACCATCGCAGCAGGCAGGTGGGTTCCAGCCGGGTCTGCCAGGAAAAGACCTTTTTCCTTCTGCATCCCCTCGTCATATGTTCCTCTGTTCTGGTAGAAGGCAAATTGCAATCTTTGCTCTGCCCCCATTTCCTGGGCATCGTTACTCTGCCCACTGTGTGCTGGACACCTAGAGTGTTACATGCCCTTTCAATTCTCCTAAGGAGCCTTCAAGTGGCATCGAGTCCCTTTTTCCTTTTCTAAGCCCAGACATGGGTAGACTTTATTGAAATAGACATGTTCAGGGAAGCAAAGAACAAATCAGCTAAGCATGTTACACTTAGTTTCCTAACGGTCTATAGGGCCCTGTGAATGTGGACCTTTTTCCAAAGCCCACAAAGTTATCCTAGCAGCGTGTTTCTGGGCATCTGCTCCCTCTTGTGGCCTCCTCTCTGCAAAACCCTAGCTCTTCACTTACAGAGTAGACCAGAGGCTCAGGAGATCGTTACCTGCCCCTCGGTGTACAGAGCTCCATGGCAGGCATGATTCCTGGAGGTAGTAGCCCAGGGACACCCAGTTATCTACAACTAGAGCCTTTGGGACTATCTCCTCTTCTGTCCCCCTGTAGGCTCCCAACGTGGCTCAGAAGTTGAGCGGGGGTTGCCACGGCTTCTCCCACAAGTTCATGCACTGGCAGGAGGAATTGTTGCTGGGAGGCGTCACCAGAGACCCCCAAGGACAGCTGCTGAGGTAAGGCCTCCCCTGACAGTTGACAAGGTGACTCCAAGCCTGGGACGCCCCTGCACTGAAGCCCCCGCGCCACACTTGGAACACCCTTGCCAGGAGTTGAGACCAGCTCTGATCCCTAATTCTCCCGCACCCTCACCAGGGCCGAGGCGCTGCAAAGCACCTTCCTGTTGATGAGTCCCCGACAGCTGTATGAGCACTTCCGGGGTGACTACCAGACGCACGACATCGGCTGGAGTGAGGAGCAGGCCGGCACTGTGCTACAGGCCTGGCAGCGGCGTTTTGTGCAGGTCAGTGTGGAAAAGGGAGAGGGCAGTGCCCTGAAGCCGCCCCTTCCTCCTGCCCCTCAGATCCACCCTGTCTCTCTAGATGGCCCAGGAGGCCTTACCTAAGAACGCATCCCAGCAGATCCACGCCTTCTCCTCCACCACCCTGGATGACATACTGCATGCTTTCTCTGAAGTCAGCACTGCCCGAGTGGTGGGAGGCTATCTGCTCATGGTGGGTCCAGCAGCTCCCGGCGCCTTGCCCCCACTTCCACCTGGAGCCCCGTCAAGACTGTGCCCTCTCTCCCCACAGCTGGCCTATGCCTGCGTGACAATGCTGCGGTGGGACTGTGCCCAGTCCCAGGGGGCGGTGGGCCTCGCTGGGGTGCTGCTGGTGGCCCTAGCAGTGGCCTCAGGCCTTGGGCTCTGTGCGCTGCTCGGCATCACCTTCAATGCTGCCACTACTCAGGTACACCAGGGCCGCAGGGCAGACATGGGCACCACGGGCTCAAGCCATTCATTCAGTTCCTCCAGCTGTCCTCTCCTGTGCCCCTCCAGGTTCTGCCCTTCTTGGCACTGGGCATCGGCGTGGATGACATATTCCTGCTGGCGCATGCCTTCACCAAGGCAACACCTGACACCCCTCTCCAGGTAAGGCCTCACCTTCCAGTCTGGGCTACTCTGAGGCAGTTCAGCATATGGGTTAGGAACTTCTGGGTTTGGGTGACCTTGCTGGAAGGTAACCTCCCTGTGCCTGAGGTTCCTTGTCTGTAAATGGGGGTATTGATAGTGCTTAGGTCGTAAGAGTTGTGAGGGTTGGCGTGATAAACAGGTCAAGTGCTGAGGACAGTGCATGACAGTAAATGTGAGCTGCTGCGCGGTGGGCCTCTCTCCTCTGCCATCCCAAGTTCCTGCACCTCCCCCTGCTCTACCTTGAAGGCCCCAGCCCCCCTCCCCTGTCCTGGCAGGAGCGCACTGGTGAGTGTCTGCAGCGCACAGGCACCAGCGTCACACTCACCTCCATCAACAACATGGTCGCCTTCTTCATGGCTGCCTTGGTTCCCATCCCTGCCCTGCGGGCCTTCTCCTTGCAGGTGAGGCCTCAGGAACAGGGCTGAGCTCGGGTGGGCGTGGTGCCGGGAGCATGATTCATCCAGCCTTTGTGCCCCTCCTGTCCACCCCCAGGCGGCCATAGTGGTTGGCTGCAACTTTGCAGCCGTGATGCTTGTCTTCCCAGCGGTCCTCAGCCTGGACCTGCACCGGCGCCATTCCCAGCGCCTTGATGTGCTCTGCTGCTTCTCTAGGTACCCCCACCCCTTGGCCCCTCCCATCCTGTCCCCTCATCAGCATTTCCAGGCACACACCTGCCAACCTCTCTCTCTGCCTCTTCCAGCCCCTGCTCTGCTCAGGTGATTCAGATTCTGCCCCAGGAGCTGAGGGATAGGACAGTGCCAATGGGCATAGCCCACCTGACTGCCACAGTTCAAGCCTTTGCCCACTGTGAAGCCAGCAGCCAGCATGTGGTCACCATCCTGCCTCCCCAAACCCACTTGGTGCCCCCCGCTTCTGAGCCACTGGGCTCTGAGCTCTTCAGTCCAGCAGGGTCCACACGGGACCTTCTAGGTCAGGAGGAGAGGACGAGGCAGAAGACAGTCTGCAAGTCCCTGCCCTGTGCCCACTGGAATCTTGCCCATTTTGTCCGCTATCAGTTTGCGCCCTTGCTGCTCCAGTCACACGCCAAGGTGAGACCACAAGACTGTGGGAGTGGTGTGGCCAAAGCACAGGCTTGGGTGTCTCTGGGCCCCAAGGGCAAAGGGCCTTACCTGCCACCTGAGGACTGGGGGGGCATCCCTAAGCCTCCAGCTCAGTTGCCATTTCCCGCAGGCCATGGTGCTGGTGCTCTTTGGGGCTCTTCTGGGACTGAGCCTCTATGGAGCCACCTTGGTGCAGGATGGGCTGGCCCTGACAGATGTGGTGCCCCGGGGCACTAAGGAGCATGCCTTCCTGAGCGCCCAGCTCAGATACTTCTCCCTGTACGAGGTGGCTCTGGTGACACAGGGTGGCTTTGACTACGCCCACTCCCAACGCGCCCTCTTTGATCTGCACCAGCGCTTCAGTGCCCTCAAGGCCGTGCTGCCCCCGCCTGCCACCCAGGCACCCCGCACCTGGCTGCACTATTACCGCAACTGGCTTCAGGGTAAGAAGCAAGGACACTGGCAGGGAGGACTTCTGCAGGGAGAACCTGCCTGGGACCACATATGAATGTGCCCTATACTGTCCCCTAGGAATCCAAGCTGCATTTGACCAGGACTGGGCTTCCGGGCGTATTACTCGCCACTCCTACCGTAATGGCTCTGAAGACGGGGCCCTGGCCTACAAGCTGCTCATCCAAACCGGGGATGCCCAGGAGCCTCTGGATTTCAGCCAGGTTGGCAGAGGCTAGAAGGGTCACCAGCACAGAGGGGCTCCAGGCCTCATGGGCATAGGCCTTCAGCCCTTTCTGCCTCTGCAGCTGACCACGAGAAAGCTGGTGGACAAGGAGGGATTGATTCCGCCCGAACTTTTCTACATGGGGCTGACCGTGTGGGTGAGCAGTGACCCTCTGGGTCTGGCAGCCTCACAGGCCAACTTCTACCCCCCACCTCCCGAATGGCTGCATGACAAATATGACACCACTGGGGAGAACCTTCGAAGTAAGTCCCTGGGGAACCCAGTAAGAGCCTTGGCCCAGGCCCTGCCCACAGCTCCCTGAGCTCACCTGCCATCCCTCCTCCCTGCTGCCCTCTCCCTTCCACAGTCCCGGCAGCCCAGCCCCTGGAGTTTGCTCAGTTCCCCTTCCTGCTGCACGGCCTCCAGAACACTGCAGACTTCGTGGAGGCCATCGAGGGGGCCCGAGCAGCGTGTGCTGAGGCAGGCCGGGCAGGGGTGCGCGCCTATCCCAGCGGCTCCCCCTTCCTCTTCTGGGAGCAGTATCTGGGTCTGCGGCGTTGCTTCCTGCTGGCTATCTGCATCCTGCTGGTGTGCACCTTCCTCGTCTCTGCCCTGCTGCTGCTCAACCCCTGGACAGCTGGCCTAATAGTGAGTCCGAGCAGGGGTGAGGTGGAAAAACCCCTGGCTCCCCCACCCTACCCTGCCCACCCCATCATCCCCACTCCCAGGAGCCCTGGGTGAACCCTGCCCTCCCCAGGTGCTGGTCCTGGCAATGATGACTGTGGAGCTCTTTGGCATCATGGGTTTCCTGGGCATCAAGTTGAGCGCCATACCCGTGGTGATCCTCGTGGCCTCAGTGGGCATTGGTGTCGAGTTCACGGTGCACGTGGCTCTGGTGAGCAGGGCGCGGGGGGTGTAGCCAGCTGATGGGGTATCAACAAATATTTGTCAAGCAGCTATTATGCGCTAGGTACTTCTTAAGAATTTGGCATATAATATCAATTCAGATGGTTTGCGTCTTCGAGGAGTTTGTATTCTAGGTAGAGAGATAGACGATAAATAAGGAAATAAATAAGCAGCCATTTTGTCGAGAGGAGGGGACAGAGGCCAGACCTCTGAATGGAAGGACAGACAGAATGTGGAGGTGAGAATAGGGGGACTAACAATTCTTCGGATGGTTTTACTCTGAAAGGGATCAAAGAGATGGGCTGGCGGCCGAAAGGCAGTGTGGGCTAAAAGAAGGGTTCTGCCAGGTCAGAGACAGAGAGCAGGACCCACGTGGGCACAGGCCTTGCCCAGAGCCCCGTGTTCTCCAGCGATGGAGGAATAGGTAGTACAGTGGGGGCGAGACTCACCTTCCTCCCCCGTCAAGTAGCTCTCTTATTATGATTATAAGAATAGTGTGCAGTCCTTGGGGAGTGAGAGGGCCATTGTGCAGAAAAGTACAAGAATTATTTTTTTTTTGTAAGATTTATTTATTTATTTATTTGTTTGTTTGTTTATTCATACAAGCACTGGGTACAGTCAGAAGCGCGGGAGGGTGAGAGAATTCACCAGAGCCAGAGCGGGGAGCAGAGCAGGCAGAAGGACCGAAGTACACTGCTGAGGGGAGCAGCGGGCGGCAGGAGAGGTCTGCGCGCCATGTGGGATCCTCCTCCAGTGGCCGGGGAGCAGCCGGGGATCGAACCGGCGCCGCGGAGGCCGCGGGCAGCTTCGCAACCCAGCGCTCAACCGCTGCGCCACCGGGGAGGCCCCCAGTACAAGAATTATTAATCCTCTGAAATGCCACCCTGAGAAGTGCTGTATTGCTTTGGGGTCTGTCCTGCACCAGGGAGCAGCAAGCTTCTTTAATAAAGAGCTAGATAGTAAATATTTTAGACTCAGCAGACCATATGGTCGCTGTTGCAGCTACGCAGCCCTGCCAAAACAGTGCAAAAGCAGCCACAGGTGATATGTAAATGAACTAATTTCAAAAACAGGTGACAGGCTGTAGTTTGCCAGTTCTGGTCTAGACATTTCTCTGAGTCTGTCCAGACACAACTATGCAGTGAAACATAAATGAACTTGTGCATGCTTTCCAAACAGTCCCCGGAGCTTGGCTCACCCCGCCTTCTGTGGGTCAAGACACTGGTGAGCCCTGGGAACAGCTGAGCAGAAGTTGGGGGGATAGGTGAGCGGCTCCAGGACCACTTTCTTCCCCCAGGGCTTCCTGACCACCCAAGGCAGCCGGAACCTACGGGCGGCCCGTGCCCTAGAACACACCTTTGCCCCAGTGACTGATGGGGCCGTCTCCACACTGCTGGGTCTGCTCATGCTTGCTGGTTCTAACTTTGACTTCATCGTAAGGTAGGGTTGGGGGCTCGGGGCAAGGAGGCAGGGCCTGCTGTGCTGACTGCAGGACCTGCCCATGCTGACCACCCACCCCCACCCAGGTACTTCTTCGTGGTGCTGACAGTGCTCACACTCCTGGGCCTCTTCCATGGGCTGGTGCTGCTGCCTGTGCTGCTGTCCATCCTGGGTCCCCCACCAGAGGTGACCACACCCTGTGTCTGCTCCCAGGGGGTGGGGCGGAACAAGCAAGGGAAAGGATAGAACCAAAAAAAATGCCCTTGGTGGCCAATAGAAAGGGCTCAGCTCATAGGAATCCCTTCCCATGAGGTGCCACCAGTTGGGGTGGCAGCCTCCCCCTTGGCCAGATCCCATACCCCTCACCCTCAGTCCTCCTGGCTTCTTTATGGGACCCACCTTTTACGGTCCAGAGCAAAGTGCAGGGTTTTCCCTAGGCCTCCACATCCTGTCCCTTGTCCGCTTTCATATCCTGCCAGAGGCCCACAAGGATGCACCAGAGATGCTGAAGGGGATTGCGGGCCCTGTACCCCTGGCCTCACTGGGACTGGTGTCTCCCCACAGGTGGTGCAGATGTACAAGGAGAACCCAGAGGTCCTGAGCTCTCCAGCAACCCAGGGAGGAGGATTCAGGTGGGGGATGTCCCCCACCCTGCCCCAGAGCTTTGCCAGAGTGACTACCTCTATGACCGTGGCCCTCCACCCACCCCCACTGCCTGGAGCCTATATCCACCCAGCCTCTGATGAGCCCACTTGGCCCCTTGCTGCCACACCAGCCACTAGCGACTCTAGCAACCTCAGTTCTAGGGGGCCATGTCCGGCCACCAGTGAAAAAGCATGGGAAGCATGAGGACCCTGGCTGAGCAACATGAAGGCATACAAGCAGTGGGGATGGTGGGAGCATGGTGGACTCCTGGAGAGTCCTGCTGCTGCCTGCCTGCACCCCTGGCCCTCCTACCACAGACCTCCCCGATAGCCGATAGCCGAACAAAACCGCCACCCTCTGCCAGCACTTGTGGCTGCAGGCAGCCCTGTTCCACAGCCCCGGCCCACACTGGTGCCCAAGTCTGGGGGATCCTCTGGCACCCTGCCCCACTGCTTGGTGACTCCTGGGTAGGCTCTCTGTACCCCTGCCCACCCCCTCCCACAGAAATTATTTATATGAAGATGTCTATTTTTGTAGTTTGTATGGATGTTAGCTATGCTGAAAGTTTTATTTTTTAAAGAGTAAAATATATGCTATGTGAACTCATCTCAAATGATTTTGGTGTTTTTCTTTCAGTAGAGTTGGTAGTTAGCAAGCAGTGGCGTCAGGGCCTAAGGTCCTGGGATGACTCTGGTCCTGGGTGGGAAAGGTCCCAGGTTCTGAATTGTTACCACATAACAACTGGTCTGTTTATTCACCTGGCAAGTAAAGATGATGTTCTGCTGCACCTCCCCCTGCAGTGACCTTTAGGGTTAACCGGCCCTAGGTCCGGCTGGGCAACCAGCGCGCAGGGGAAGAACAGCAAAACCCTACATACCTGCTGCACCTCCCCCCGCAGTGATCTTTAGGAATGGCTTTCGCCACGGTCCCTAGGTCCGGCTGGGCAACCAGCGCGCAGGGGGAGAACAGCATAAAACCCTGAAGCAGAGGAAGTGCAGCGGAAGTTCCCTGAAAAGGCAGAAGCTTATCAAAAGATAACGACCACCAAGAACCACTACAAGAATGCTAAAAATCTTATCCCGTCTTTCTAGAACTACAAACTTTAATCCCTTATCTGTCTTTCTAAACTTCCTTCTTTCTTCTATAATGGTCATTGCTTGTTATGTAGATCACCTCCCTGATGGTGATAGACTGAGCCCATGAGCAAGCTAATTTCTTTGATATTCATTCCTGTGCTTTTGGAAAACATATATATACTGGTCACAAACTTAAAGAAAATTACACTCAGATTTTCACTCTTGAAGTGTGTCTGTTTGTCATTTCTTTCACCGACGCCCTGACCACCCTGCACGCTTCTCTCAACCCTGAGGTGGCCTCATCGTCTACTGCTGTGCTGGTCCGCGGCAATGTTCAGCAACTATACTTTGGTCAGGGCCTCCCTGGTGGTGCAAGGGGTTGAGTAGCAGCACTGCGAAGCTGTCCGCAGCTACTGCAGCATAAGTTCAATCCCCGGCCAGGGAGGTGACCCACATGGCGCAGCAGACGTCTCCTGCCGCGCCCGCTGCTCCCCTCAGCAGTGTATTTCAGTCAGTTTGCCTGTTCTGCTCCCCAATCTATCTCGGTGAATCCTCTCACCTCCTGCACCTCTGGCCTACACCCAGTTCTTCTATGCATAAATAAATAAATCTTTAAAAAACAAAAGCATATGTTGGTCATATACTTAGTAACAGAATCTGAGTTAAGTGCTTAAATATACAAAATGATACAGAGGTTTTTGGTGTGAAATCATACAGTTGTGGCTTTCAGAGCCATCATAATCCAGCTCTGTGAGCCTCTCCACACTCATCTCCATCCTCCTGTTCCAGCAGCACGGGGTTAGGGACAGGCAAAGAGACACAGACATGCCAGGGGTGGGAGGTGAAGTGAAAGCAGATCGGGAAAGTGGCCAATTGAAGCAAAGATGGGGACAGCAGGGTCTAGGGAAACATTTTGTGAGTTTTGTGCCCAGACCAACCTCTGGACTCAATAGAGGCCTTCACCAGTCAGCAGCCAGCGTGGTGCCCCAAAGGCTCCTTTGACCAGACAGCTAGGACATCAGCTGTGGGAGCTCCAGAAACAGGTTGTGCTAGCAAGCAGTGAAGTCCTGTATTTAAGATGTTTGTTCTGTAAGGTTATTGTACAGCCCACATCCATCATATTTGAAGATTCTGGCCACACCCCTGGGCCAGAGTACAGAGCCTCGCCCAGGGATGTGGGGGAGGTCCTATATTGCCCTTCCCCAACTATCCCAGGGCTCAGTCTGAACTGGGTTCCAGCCCTGGATTCCAGCCACCCACTAACCAGGAAGGGTCCTACCTCACCCTACCCAACCCCACTAGGCGAAAGGCCATAAAACCACATTCTGACAAAAAGAAGGGGCGGTGCTAAAGGGGGAGGCTACTGAAGCTGAATCAATACTCAATTGCTTAAAAAGACTTAAGAGAAGCAAATAGTTGGCTCAGAACTTTGAGTAGGGGGTGCATCCAGGGAATTTGGGTCAAGAAGTGCTCGGGTCACTACAGAGGGGACTTTGGGTGGAACAGATGAGCTCATCAGGCTGGAATACTGCAAAAAAGGTCAGCCCACTGCGCCACTTACCACCCGAGTGACCTGGGAAAGTTAGTTAATCTCACCGAGCCTCAGAGTCTCCAAATGGGAAGATGACAGTCTATAGGCTGCTCTTTTTCTTCCAGGATTTGAATGAAATCATTTTTGCAAGCAATGACCTGCCATCTCATAGACACCCTGATTATTTTCGTAGTTTGTATAGATGTTAGCTCTGCTGGAAGTTGTTGTTCTGATTGCATGCTAAAGAAACAACCCAGAAGTGTAGAGTCACAGTCCTGGTGTGGGAGCAGCTGAAGGGATTCCAGCTCCTGGCGGCTGGACTATCGCAGGAGTGGTCAGTCCTAAGTGTGCACATTCTATCTCTGGGGACCAGCCCCAGTGCTTGAGGGCAGCCCAGCTTGGGTGGCCCCTCACACCACTCAGCCCTCTGACTTCAACACTTATCATGGTTCCCCATCACTGACAAGCCTTTCCAGGCCTAACTTCATATCAAGCCTATGTCATCGCCCCAGCCTCTTCCTGTCAGTGCCCCAGGCAGACCCACACTCTTACTCAGACCATGCTCTACTCTGCACAGGCTGTATCATTTTCAGCATCCACCTCGCAGGCTATTCCCTTTGCCAGAAAACTTTTCCACCTTCCCTTGACCAAACTGTCCTTCAAGATAAATTGGATGCCATCCTCACCCCCACCTTCACTACCCTGCCCACTGTGGTCCCAGGAAGCCCCTGAATGTCTCTGCTCAACTGCTTCTGCACTACGAAAAAAATAATTAATTAAATCATAAATTAATACTAATAATAATAGAGTAGATAGTACTGAAACTCGGCAACTGGGACAGCACTTAATCCCAGGCGCTGTACGAGGCGTGGGAAACGCCCATAACTCCCCTGGCAAACCAGGCGAGGGTAACTTGGGAGACCTGAAAGGAGAGACCAGACCTAACCTCCAGGGGTCCCTCTGGCGCCTCCCCGCCCAGGCCCGCCTAGGCCCGCCTAGGCCCGCCCAGAGCGCCCGAGTCACCTACGGGTCGGGGCCGCCTGTAATTTGCATACCCATGGTGCACCACGGAAAGACCGGTCCACGGTGCTTGAAGTCCAGCTCCACGGGGACAGCATCGCCGTTGCAGGGCACGCTGCCTGCTAGAGACATGCTGTCGATGCAGACTCCACGCAGGGCGTGAGAACCACACAAGTGCAGAACAACCATGAGTGAGCTAAGTGTTAACTTGCTCTGGGAGGGGCCAAGCAGGTGTTGGCTGTTATACTCTGGTTTCTCTTCAGATCGTATAAATCTTTCGCCTTTTACTAAAGATTTCCGTGGAGAGGAACAATTCTGAGTCTTTACCCAATTTTTTGTGGCCTTGCTTTTAGCAGGGCTCTATTTCAAAGTTCAAAAATAGAACCGTCAGTTTTAGTTTTCTCAGTAAGCTGCTAGCAAGGTGATTGCTTGTGTGTTTCCAGTGGCTTTGTCACTGAGAAAACCTCTTTCAGCTGCTGGCTTATACATTTTCTTAAAGCATTTTTTTTTTCCCATACTTAGTTGCTTTGTTTTTCTTCATGTTATTTTTCTTTTCTTACATTATCTTTTGTTTTGTACTACGGCTTCTTGGGTTTTTATATATGGGCTTTTTCGTGGTTGTCTATGTTACTGTTTGAGGACTGGATTTTGCCCTAATTTCTCCAGTGCATTCTATGACCTTAAATCCTGGCACAGGAGCTCTCAAATATTTGCAGAACAAATTGGATATGTCATTTAATCTTTTCCACTATGTGTAAGGAAAATTCATCCAAACAAGTTTAAAGATCTAATTGCATTTATTTATTTTTTTTTTTAAGATTTATTTATTTATTTATTTATTTGTTTGTTTATTTATGCAAGCACTGGGTACAGTCAGAAGCGCGAGAGGGTGAGAGAATTCACCAGAGCCAGAGCGGGGAGCAGAACAGGCAGAAGGACTGAAGTACACTGCTGAGGGGAGCAGCGGGTGGCAGGAGAGGTCTGCGGCCATGTGGGACCCTCACCCGGCGGCCGGGGATCGAACTGGCGCTGCAGAGGCTGCGGGCAGCTTCGCAACCCAGCGCTCAACCGCTGCACCACCAGGGAGGCCCTGCATTTATTTTTCTTAAAGATTTATTTATTTATGAATACAAGAACTAGGGTGTAAGTCAGAGGTGGGGGTGGGGTGGGAGGGGCGTGAGAGGATTTGCCAGAGACAGATTGGGGAGCAGAACAGGCAGATCTACTGAAATACACTGCAGAGGGGAGCAGAGGGTCAGACAGGAGAGGTCTGTTGCACCATGTGCTCACCTCCCTGGCCGGGGATCGAACTCATGCAGCAGTGGCTGGTGATCGTTTCATAGCACTGTCTTTAACTCCTGCAACACCAGAGAGGCCCTCCAACTAAACGACTCCTGAGCTACACAGTATCCCGTGGAGCAAGGAGGGAGACCCAGCAAGAAATACAAAAATACAAAATGGAAGGTTTTCATAGTTGAACAAGATTATTAGTGCCAAAGAAAAGATTATTCCAGGCAAAAACCACCCGACCTCAGGGAAAGGCGGGGGGCGGGGGGGGGGATGATCCTTTTATTCAGATTTTTGTCTCACTAGTGCTAACCAGAAAACTCCAGTGTGATTGGTTTACAATTCCACTTTGGGGAGTGGCTGAAACTGGAGTTAGGTTAGGTATTAATTCTTGGGTGAGGCCCAGCATGAGGAACTCCATTTTGTGCCTATTTTTTTAATTTTTTAACATAAGCACTTCACGAGATTACTCTTCTAAGAACCCTATTAAGTAGGTTTTATTATTATCTCTTTTACAAGTACGGAAACTGAGGTATAGGAAAGGTCAAGTACTCTTACTCATGTCACACATCAGAAAGGAGTGGCGCTAGGATTTAAGCCCAGGCAGTGTTGCTCTTGAAACATGCTCTTCACCTCTGTGCTATTTGACAGGGTTCAGGAAATGCTATGCCAAAATACGTCACTTTGGTATGTTGAATATTTTATGCTGAGGGAATTAAAAAAAATAAAAAAGTCACTGACAGTCCAGTCCACCCCTGCCCTCTTCCCTTAAAAATCTGTCATAAAACTCTTAAGTTTTAGCAGAAAGGGGAGGTAAAAGGGGAGGTCCCAGGTTCCCTGCCCCACCCAAGGAAGGGTGGAACAGAAAGGAAAAGCTAGAGAAGGCAGGGGAAAAGCACTTGGGAGAGGATAAAAGGAAGACAAGGAGACTTGGAGGAGTCCCATGGAGCAGAGAGACATGTGAAGAAGCAGCCAAACTTGCTTCTTGGCCTTGGACTTGCACCTGGGACTTGGGGGACATGACAGGAGACACGAGGAAGAGACAGAGACGTGGGTGAGAGACCTGTAGGAAGACTGACAATGGTAGCCTTTATCTTGACTTGAATTTTCATTTTGCTCTTTTCCTTCCACCTCTTTCCTTGGGTTCCCCACCAGAAGGTGCCTTAGACTTGTGGCAAACTTTAGGGCCTCGTGGCCCCCCTTTGGGCTAAACCTATTTGGCTGGGCATTTACCTATGAGTGGATGGATAATTTGGGGTGTTTAAACCATTTTAACTATATTCTTTCTCTTCACTCTATTGCACAATAATTGTATAAAAGTTCTTTTCTATTGAAGGTTTTACGCCCTAAGAGTATGTTTTGTGATGGCAGAACACATTAGAAATGGCAGGTTTGGTGGTCCCGGGATGCCCATCATTCTGCCAGCTAAACAAACTAATACAGAGAAAAGGACGCCCTTATTTCAAAAGACAAAAGGACTCAGAACCAAGCAGGCCTTGCTAAAATTCCCCCAGTTTGCACTTAGCTCATACACTAACTAC
Source organism: Talpa occidentalis (assembly GCF_014898055.3). Lineage (NCBI taxonomy): Eukaryota > Metazoa > Chordata > Mammalia > Eulipotyphla > Talpidae > Talpa > Talpa occidentalis. The sequence continues at coordinate 27,817,738 of NW_023605305.1, read as the reverse complement.
ATATTCTTCCACAACTGTCCACTCTTCAAACTTAATGTAAACAATATTCAGGTTTGAACCATTTCTTCTGATCTTTCTTTTCTTATGAAGGCGCCTGTCATGTAAAATATGTTTTAAGTAAATGCATATTTTTTCCCCTGTTAGTCTGTCTTTGTCAACTGAAAAATAATAATCACCACTGTGATGAGAAAAGATTAAGAAATTTTATTTTCCAGAGTCAAGAATGAGGGCCAGCCCTCAAGTTCCGATCAGTGGCTCCCCCAGCCTTAACCCCCAAGGCTCGCAGGGACACACCAGTGACACCCAGGTTGGTTACAGTATAAAAACATTACCCAGGGGAAAATGAGTAACTCCCAAGGTGGCTTGAATACCCGCTTAAATGCTGTCATCACGAAAGATGAAAGAAAAGTGCAAGGAAGCCAGTTATGGGGAAGTCACCAGGGAAAGCACGAAAAACTAGGGTAAGATTTGTTAAGCAGATTTCGGTGGGTGCCTTCACTGATAAAATACTCTCTGGGGTTAGTCATCCTTCTTTTCTGGTACACAGGGAGACACCCTGACAAGCTATTTCCTTTATAAATGTAATTTTCCCTCACAAAACGGTTAAGTTCCGTTTTCATAGCATCATCTATTTATCGAAATAATACCTACGCCAAAGTAGCCTATTTTGAGGTGGCACATGGGCCGCTCTTCAGTGTCTTCGAAGGTAGAAGTCACAGGAAGCAGATATGAGGGAGAAGGACAGGGCAGGGACGACCCCGTTTGTAGGTGTGGGCACCCGGGGAGCTGGACACTGGGGGGAGACCTGGGGAAGGATCTGGAGGGAGCCCGCTTCTGGCCTGAGCCTGAGGTTCCTGCGGGGCATTGAGGGGCGCGATCTGAGGAGGCAGAATTAAAGATGGGGCTGAGCTGAAATGCTACGCAGGGGTAGCGAGAGTGGCCGGGGCGGGCGAGCGCGCGCAGGCAGCCGGTGCGCACCCAGGCTGCGCCGCACAGCAAATCCCAGCGGCCCGACTTTCCCGCGCACCCCAGGCTGCGCCCCCCCGCGCCGGCACCCGCAACCGCAACCGCCTGCTCCCCAAACCCCACCCACAGGACGTGGCGCGAGGCCGCGGGCGAGCCTTCCGGGCGAGCTGGGACGGGGAGCCGGCGGCGCGCGCCGGGCGTGGCGGGAGCTGTAGTTGGGAAGGGCCCAGATGGCCTCTCGAGTCACGGCCTCCTCGGTCACTTGAAGGTCAGGTCTAGAAAACGGTGGTGCTCCCGGGGCAGGGTGCCCGTCCGGCGGCGGCACGGGGCGCCCGGGGCCGCGTCCCCCCTCCGCAGCGCGTGGCACTTCCAAGCCTCCACGATCTGCTCCACCTGCAGCGGGAGGCCGGTCACCGCGGGGGCCCCGGGCCAGACCCGCCCCCCGGGCCTCCCTCACCCCCACCCGCTCCCGAGTGGGTCCGAGCCCGGTCCCCTGCGCCCGCACCGGGATGAGCGGCTCCCGCCGGTTCTGCTCTTCCAGGGCGCTCAGCTCCGCCGGGGCCAGCAAGGCCAGTCTCAGCTCCCGCACCACGGGGGCCGCCACCTCGGCCACGGGCCGCTCCAGCACCGCCTGCGAGCGTCATGCGGTCGGGCGCTTGCTCCGCCGCTCGCTGCCCGGTTCCCGAAGCCCGAATCTCCTTCAGCGCCCCCACCCCGCGTCCCTCGAGGCCCCACTCACCGCGCCCACGCGCGCCCAGCTCCGAGCGGCCAGGACGAGCTCAGACTCGTCCACGCGGAGCTTGTCGCTGCGCAGCAGGAGCAGCAACGCGGGCGCCGACAGCTCCAGGAAGCCGCGGGTCCGGAGCGTCTCCTGTGGGTCCCCAGATGGGTCAGGGGGGAGCAGAATGAGGTGTGTGGGGTTAGAGAATGAAGGTGCGGGAGGGCTGTACCTGACTGTGGGCCTCTATGAAGGCTATGCAGCACTCCTGCAGCGGGCCCAGGCCAAAGGTCACGGCCACCTGGGGCAGACAGAGGAAGGTCAGGTGGGAGACCAGAGGCCATGTTCCCCGGCCCTCCACACCCGGGCGACCGGCAAGCCTGTCCAGCAGCCCTCACCTGCAGGGCCTCACAAACCAGCTCCACATCCAGCACCTTCACCACAAACTCCAGGCACAGCTGAGAACAAATATGAATGTGAGTTTGTGCCAAGCTGTCCCTGCTCCAAGACCCCAGCCAGCCCCACCCCAGAAGGAGTGAGCAGGCTTAGAACAATGAGCCACCCAGGCAGGCTCCTAGCAGCTCCAGACCCACCCAGACCAGGCCAGGGTGGGCAGAGAATCACCTTGGCCTAGGGCTTGGCAAACCTGGAGGCGCTCAGGACTAGCAAAAAGCCAAGCCTAGCCACCTACTTTCTAGCACATTCTCCACCAATTAGACCAATAAGCGTCATGCAAAAGTACTCTCCCTTTCAGGATTCTTCCACCACCTGTCCCCTCCCTGACTCAAAGACACTCCTGGCCAGACCCGGTCACCCTCTCCAATCTCATCGCATCCTTTCACACTCTTAATCCAGCTATACTAAAAACTTACTAGCTCCTTTTGTGCCTCTGTGATTAGAATGCCATCTTCCCACACCCTCTCTAAACAAACTTCTACAAGTTCTACAAGACTGTTTCCTCCTCCAGGAAGTCTCCCCAACTCTCTCCGCAGTAGCAGGACTAGATACCTCCTCCACTTAGTCTCAGACCATTTATCCTCATCTGTCACCCTTCTTACGCCATCCGGTTGTATTCTCATGTCTGTTTTCTCTCTCGGAAGAATGGGAATCAAACTGACTTGTATCTACAGCACCAGCCATAACCACTCTGTGTGCCACACAGGGCATACACGAATGTCATCTACATGGAGAGCTACCCATACTTCCCTCTATATTGGTACACATCCTTCTCCAATCCAGGAGCGTGTGAGACAATAAGAATCCAGCCCACTGCGGCAAGGGAAATGAGAGAGTGGCAGGCACAAAACCTACCTCTCGAAGTTCCTCCAGCCCATACTCCACAGCAGCTGTCAGCACCTCCAGCACCTGCAGAGTGGGTGGTTGGGGGGATGGAAGGGAGTTTCCCCTGTTCCTCAGCCCACCCCCTGCTTCTCCCAACCCAGTGGGCTCACAGAGTGGCGGTGCAGCTTGACACTGTTGGTATACAGGAACTCTAGCACTGCCAGGAAGGCCTCAGCTGGAACAGTGCTTAGCACCACGGGGTTAGGTACTGCAGATCCTGGCTCCAGGCCCAGAAGTTGCTGGAAGAAGTTGCATCTACAGGCCAACAAGCACCGGTGGGCAAACACCTCCTGCCTTTCTTGACCAACTAAAAAGCGAATATCACTGTGGGAGAGAGAGACAGAGAGCTGGGGGAGAAGAGGTCAGACAAAGCAACTCTAGATTTTGTCTTTGCCCACTTGGGCCTTTGGTCCCTTAGCTATCATAGAAGAGGCAGGGCTGAGTTCTTCCAGCAGGTCTGGAACATGTAGACCTGGGTTCTAGTCCCAACTCAGCCCCATGGTAGTTCAGGCAAGTGACTTCCTAACTTTGTGTTTTGGACTTCTTGCCTATAAAATGGGATGGTAGACCTCCCTGGTGGCCCAGGGATTAAGTCTCAGCACCATCACCGCTGCAGCCTGAGTTCCATCCCCGACCAGGGAGCTGACCCACATGGCGCAGCAGACCTCTCCTGTCTCGCCTGCTGCTCTCCTCAGCAGGGTGTTTCAGCAGATCCACTTGATCTGCTCTGCACAGTCTGTGCTCTGCACAGTCTCTGGTGAATCCTCTCACCCCTCCCCCACAACTCTGGCCTACACCCCAGTTCTTCTACACAAAAATAAAAATAAAAAAATACAAACAATTTTTTTTTAATTAAAAAAGAAATGGGATGGTAATCCCAAACCCTCAGGTCTCAGAGGAAATGGCTTGATCACAGGGGAGAGGAGAGACCAGGGCTGATGGCAGCAAAATTGAACCCACATCCCTCCACCCTTCTGCCTCCCCAGCCTGAGTCTTGGGGGAAGGGAGGCTTCTCCACAAACTGCAAACAGAGCTTTTTTCAGCCTCCTTCAGGCACCTCCTTCAGGAGGGGGGTGCAGAGTGCACTGACTGCAGACAAGTCGGTCTTGCACTATCATGAAGCTAGACCACATTTTCCATTTTCATGATTACTTCCGGCCCAGCCTCTGAGCCTCAGAACAATTTAGGGAGTAGGAGGCAGGAGATGAAGCCTAAGCTACCTGGAACCTCTTAATCCCTGGTCCAAGACCCAGGGCCCCACTACTCAGGCAAGACTGTGGTCCCTAAAGCAATAGGGTTATGGCCTTAGGGAGGAGCAGAGCTTTGAAGCAGTGAGACAGAAAGCTGCATTTTAGTTCTCTGGAGCAGCCCTCCCCCTGCCCCCATCCCTGATTTCAGACACCTAGCATCCTGGGCAGGCCATGAGCCCAAGGCAGCACCCTTGAACTACTTCCTCTCTGATTCTGACTCAATCCCTTGAGCTTTGTTCTTCTGTGAATCCCTAGTTTACTCCTCAGCCTCTCCAGGGAAGACACAAGTTACTTTCCCTTTCAGGATCCAGGGGGCAGACAGCCCTTCTCTGCCAGAGATGGGGAGAGAGGGGGAAGGAAGGTCTTTGCCTAAGATCACACAACTGCTCTGAGCTCCAGCCCCCTCTACCTCTCCCCTTCCCCACAAATGGCTGTCAGGATATCAAGGAAATTGAGTGACCAGTAGCCACCTTCTACACGTCCCCAAACTGAGCTCACCAGGGAGGAGGGTCAAGTCCTAATTCCCCACCTCTTCTGTAGTCTGGGCTTCTTCAGAGTCCTGGGGCCCAGCCGATACTGCTAGGGAAAATCCAGACAGGCGCTATCCCTCACCTGTATAGGGGGTTGTTGACGAGGCTTCGGAGTGCTGTGGAAAAGGACGAAGTCTCCCCATGCACAACCAGTCCTGGGGTCTCCATGGATAGATAGGACAGGGGGAGTAAATAAGTGGAGTAGCTTGCTCTCGGTCTGTGAGGTAGTGGGTAGGAAGAAGCAGGAGGCCTAGCCAGGCCTTAGAACTGGCGAGGAGACTAGAAAGACCAGAAAGGGCGGAGCAGGAGCTTCAGAGGCCTGTTTGCTGAGAAGCTAAAGTTTTGGGGATGGGGAAGGAGAGGACCATGTTCCTAATGGAAGCATCAGGGGCCTGTAGAGGCCCAAGCTTCCACTCAGGGTTAGGGACAGACTCCCGGAAAGGGCCAGGAGACACTGAGTTGGAGTTGATATAGGAGAGGCTGGCGGCTGGAAGCTGGCAGCAGATGAGGCCCCAGCTGGGAGCCTGCCCAGGCAGCACTGGGGTAGGAAGCCAGTGGGTTTCCACGGAAACTGGAGTGAGGCCTGAGAGCAGGCCCCGCCTATGTCTCACAGGTCCAGGAAAGCTTCAGCCCTGCGGGGCCATAAGCAAAGTCAGAGGGTCTTAGCACCCTGGCCTTGCACAGAGTTCAAAGTTGAAAATCCCTGCTTCTCCTCACTTCCTCTACAAAGGCACACAGTGTCTGCATCAGGTTTGCTAGGCCTGGGGAACCCCCCTCAACAGGGAAAGTCCTCACCCCCATGGATAGTTTCCTGGGCCCAGACCAGGCTTGTCTGGGCAGTCCCATCCGAGTCCCGAGGGGGGAAGGGGAGATCAGGTGAGGAGGCGTCAGCTCTGGGAAAGGCTCATGACCTCTGGCATCCCTGAAATGAAACTCAGTGTGTGGGGGAGGGGTGCTGGGGTACAATGGGGACTCCCAGGGAATACAAGAGGTGTGGCCAGCTGGGAACAAGCCCTAGGACACTTGGGTCAGCAGGGGTCAGAAAGCTGGACTAGGGTTCACTGCGAGTCACTGCTGTGTCAGGGAGTTCTGGCTGTCCCAGCCCCCCTGCACTCCAGCACACAGCCCTGAGCTGAGGAAGTCATCCAAGCCACACCCTAGCTCTGCACTGGGAGCGGAAATGTTTGTCCTTGTTGAGGCTGATGGGGAGACCATAGAACCATGACGTACTCCTTCCTGTGGGCTGGATCCTGATTCCTGAATAGCCACCCCCGCAGCCTCAAGTCCTCCCATATCCCAGGCCTCTGTGACTTGCTCACAAGACGCGAGTCAGTCTTCACAAGGGAGAAATGGATGGTGGCTCAGGGGCCCTGGGTTGGGGCAGCACCTTTCTGACCAAAGCCTCTCTAGGTGTCCCCTCAGTGATTATTGTCATGGTAATACCCAGGCACCTGTGGCTCAGCACACGCTCACAGTAGTAACACTCAGGTTAAGCCAGAGCCAGGGCTGGAGGAAGGGAAGCAGGGAAGGAGTGCTTGCCTAGCAACCCATGGCAACTCCACAACACAGGCCAGGGGCATTGCCCCTCCCACTGCCGAGGGCGGTGGAACAAGGAGAGATTGGAGGCCAAAGGCTCCCGGTGACTCAGGTGCCTGCCTGCAGGAGTTTCGAGAAGAGAGGGCAGCATCCCAGAACTGAATTTGGAGGTAGGGCCAAAGGCAAGAAGCAGAGGGTGGAAGCAAGTTCATGAGTCACCTGCCCTGGGTATGGGCCAGTTGTTTGGGGGTGGGGGTGGGATCTTTGTATAAGCCACCCTAGGAACAGGTAGGGGTGCAAAATGACTGGATTCAATACCCAGACCTAGAAGGATCTGTAGCTCTGGGATCTGTCTTTCCCTCCTTCTGGTTTGGGGTTGGCCACACCACTGTCCAGGATGAGGCAGAGGCAGATTTCCCCTTCTGACAAAGTCAGGTGGAAACGAGAAAAGGCAGTGTACTCAGAGCTCACTTAGCTAACCCCCAGAGGAAAAAGGAGCGTAGGGAGCAGCAGCCAGCCCAAGACGAGATTGTTACCAGCATCTCTTCCCTTGCTTACGTCCTAACGGCCCTTAACCTAGGAATCCACATAGCTCTAGACTACTTGAGTCACCTGTTCCCAAATCATAGCTAAGAAGGGGCTATAGCGGGGGAAACGAGTAAGAGACGAGGTGGTTGGTGTACAGAGGTGCGCGGTAAGTCCATCCCGTCCAAGTGTGAGCCTTCCAGTCCGCAGATCCATGGCTGGAAGACCTGCGTTCCCTGGACGTCAGGAAGAGGAGGCTGCTAGAGACCCAGGGCTGAAACTATCACCGGCACAGCCCCCAGGCCGCCTGCCCAGCATTGATGAGGCGCGACCGGCAGTGCCCGGCCCGGCTTCCCGCCGGGGCTCGGTGCTGGGCCTGGCCTCGTCCTTTTCACGGCGCAACTCGCTGGCCGGGCCAGGCTTGGGTGCTGGAGGTCGGCGACCATCCCAAGGCCCTGTGCCCCCTCTAGGCTCGCGGGTCAGCTTCTCGGGGCTGCCCCTGGCGCCTGCCCGTCGGGTGGCGCCCTCGTACCGCACGGAGCCCGCACCCGGGGAGCGCTGGGAGGCAGCAGGCGCACAGCGGGCTCTGGAGGCGGCGCTAGCCTCGCGGCTGCGCGATGCAAGCTATTCGGGCGCAGAAGCAGGGTCGCTGGCCCGGGAGCTCTGCGAGCAGGTGCGAGTGCGCTTGCGCGAGCTCTGCCCCCCGCGCTACAAGCTGGTGTGCAGCGTGGTGCTGGGGCCGCGCGCCGGCCAGGGCGTGCGCGTCGTCAGCCGCGCGCTCTGGGACGCGGCCCGCGACGGGCTGGCTTCTGCCTCCTTCACCAACGCTTCGCTCTTTGCCGTGGCCACGGTCCACGGGCTCTACTGCGAATGAGATGGCCTTCCAGTTCTGCAAAATGGTTTATTATCCCAGGAGGAGTTCCCCTCTGGGGCTTACATCTCAATAAATAAATGTCTGTCAATAAATAAAACTGGTCCATAAATAATGCCCCCTAGCTGGGGGCTAAGGCTCAGGCTTATCTTGGAGAAGGGGCAGGAGACACCGAGGATAGGAGCCTCCAACTCCAGTAAAGCTGGTCCCTGATTCCCTGGGGGATTCAGTCCAGAGCCCCCAGTGAGGCACCAAAGGGACAAGAAGGGCCACAAAGGCAAAGGCCAGAACCTTGCAGGCACAGGCCTGAGGCCTGAGGGTTTGGGTGGTGGCCTGCTTCACATGTTGGGGCCTAGGCTGCAGGGCAGCGGTCCCGGAGCAGGTGCAGAGCGTAGCGGAGCCGCTGGCGCAGATCTGGGGAGCATCCCAGCTGCTGGAGGTGGGAGGCCAGGTAAGTACAAGCACTGCGATTGCGGCCCACAAAAGTCACAAGGAGAGGCTCCCAGCCACTGAGGATCAGCTTGGTGTGGTCCCCGTAGAAGTTCACCTGTGCACAGGATAGCAACACTGGTCAGGACCCAGGCCATTTCTTCCCCAGCACCCTAGGCCCCACAGACCTTGCAGTCAACTCCAGGAGCGGCTCTTACCTGGACAGTGCCATCACTAAACAGCATGAGTAGGGCCTGGTCAGTCTTGACCCACTGCAGCAGGAGTGGGGGCACAGGCACCTCTACTTCTTCCACACTGGGTAGGTCTCCACCCTGAAAGCAGGGACATTGTCAGGACCCTTCTGGTATGAGTCTCCCTTAGAGGTTCAGCCTCTAGCTTTGAGCACACAACCCCCCCACCACCACCCCAAAGGGGAATAAGAAGGAATCAGAATGTTTTAGTTCCCAGTCCACACACCTTCATGAGGTGCTGCTCCATGTAGGAGGTGAAGTACCTCAGGACACCCAGCTGAGGCTGCAGGGCCCGTGGCACAGCGCTCACAGAAAAGGAGTAGTGCTTTGTGCTGGTGGGGTTGTAGTGTACGGTCCTAGAGCAGAGGAGACAGGTCAGCAGGAGCCCCGCACTGTCTCCCTTCTCCTGAGAGACTCCAGGCCCCGGAGCCAGACTGAAGGTATCAGGGCCTGAAGGTACTAGATGTCAGGGCCCAGATACAAGGCACCCCACAACAGCACTTACTTTTTGTTGGCTGACAGGGCCATGTGTGTACCATTGTTGAAGAGCACAGCCACATGGCGGCTGGACAGTTGATACCCAAAACCATACTTGTTGGAGTAGTCAATCCACTTGCTGACCCATACCAGCGGCTCTGGCTGTGCCAGGGGAGCTGGGTTCTGTTCCGCTGTCAAGGGAGAGAGAAAAAAAGACTGTTTCTCATCTCCCAGTCAAAAGACTCCCACACCATTCACAGGATCAGACCGCAACCTTACCTGGGGGCATGAAGGCCAGGCAGTTTCTCAGAGCACAGAGGGCTGACTCTACCACTGTGGCCACAGTCAAACCTTCTTCAAACCCTGAAGGGAACAGGGCAATGGGAATTAGACATTAGTTACCCAGGACCCAGACTATGTTGCTCTGCCCGCTCTTTCCCTTTGGTCCCTGGCTTAGCCCCAGTGCCCTCTAGCACTTCTCATCCTCCTGGCTGCTCACCATCTCCACTACTCGCCAGGGTCCCACGGGGTGAGCTGTCTTCAGGCGCTGTCTCTACCAGGCTGACGGGGCCTGGACCAGAAGCTGCTGGAGCCTGGAGGATTAGGTAGGGACAGGGAGTGAGATGGGCCCCAAGAGCCAAATCTTCGAGAGTCCATGGCCCAGCCCTGCCCTGGCTGCCAGGGCACCTGAGGTCAGCCCCGCCTGGCTAATGAGACACAGCCAATTAGGACACCACGAGGCCAGATGCTTCACCAGCCTCTTTTATCCCAGGCTTCCCACAGCTGCTAGGGTGGGGGTGAGTCAGGACAACACTGCCCACGTGAGCACCTCACCTCGGGCCTGGCATCCTGGTGGCCAATGGATGTCCGTGTGAGGCCATTCACCAAACAGGAGACTTCATCCCGCTCTTCAGGATGGTTTTTACCTGGGGAGGGGGTGGGTATAGGCCTCAGCCTGCTGCCTAGCTCCCTACTTCCCATAGGATTATACAGATAGGCATACCCAACTGCATATATAACACACACTCTCCCCAGGAGTTCACAGGCACCCAAACTAACACCCCCAAAATGTAACAAGTCTCCCTGCTACTTTGTACCCTCAAACTATTGACATCGCAGACTCACTCTTATTCTTCTTCCTGCCAAAAAGGCTCTTGGTAACTTTGACAAACAGAATTCTAGCTGGGTTAAGGGGTATCAGGTCTGGGACTGTCACGCAGCTGCTGACAGGGAGTCGGTCCGGAGTGTAGCCCTGAGGGGGGGAGCCATGTGAGCAGAGAGAGACCCCAGGGGTCCTGTCATCTGCCCCCATTCAGTTCCCTGAGAATATACAGACTGGACTTCGGTGCTGCTTGTGCCACAGACCTTGGTAAAGAAGTCATGGCGCAGGATCTGGTCAATTGAGGGGCGGTCTTGGGGTGAGGCTCGAAGAATGGTGGCAAGGAGCTGCCGGGCAGACTGTGAGAGGCTGGCGGGCAGCGTGTAGTGAACCTGCTTGATGCAGCGGTACGTCTCCTTCAGGTCAACAGTCTCAAAGGGGGGGCTCCCACACAGCAGCGTGTACCTGTGGGGCAGAGCTAAAGGGGTCAGCAGTAAAGTGGAAGGTATGACCCCACCATGCCCCCACCTGTGTGCAGATGACCCTGGGACTCACATGACACAGCCCAGGGACCATATGTCTGCCTCAGGACCATGGCCCTGTCTCTGCAGCACTTCTGGAGCCACGTAGTTGGGAGTACCACAGATGGTCCTGAAAAGGGCAGGAAGGGGGAGAGGGAAAGGTTCAGAACCAGCCCAGCTAGTTCCCCCCCCATCCCTGCCCCCACTATGAGTGCAGACAAAGCAGCTGCCTGTCACCAAAGGCAAGAGAACTCCTGCTTGTCCTGGGACAATGGATGCCGGGGATGGCAGCTGAGTCCCCACCCACTCGCCTGGCCCAGCTGCTCAGCTGCTCTGCAGGACAGGGAGAGGCCCTGACCCCCAACCCAATCCTCTCCTCCAGGGTCAGAGGGCCCATCACAGATGCCTTCCCCTTTCCCCCACTCCCGTCTGTCAGACACCCATTCAGACTGTCACTTCCCAGGGTCTATGTCACACACACCAACACCAGCTGTCACATCCCCCATAAACACTCATCTGCCACACTTGCTCTCTGTGCCACTCACAGCCGCCATCGCAGCCACAGCAGGGTCTTCTTACACAACCAGGGAGTCCTGTCCTCCCATTCCCACACGCTCAGTCTGTCCCCAACACACACCTAGCCCCATCCACACACAGAGGCAGTCATACACCTCCAAGAATCCTTACACACCCATCTGTGTCAGGGACTCACACATGCACAAGACCCTCAGCCTTTCCATCTGTCCCAGCAACCCAAGCTGCCACCTCCACCCCCAAATACGCACAAACAGCCATCATCCCTTCCCTGCCATCACATGCACATATCAGGCAGTCATCTTGCCTCCCACACACACAGTCACGCACATCACTGTGTCACACACAGACTGTGGCCACCCCCTTCTCACTCACTTCTTCCTATGCTCTGGGGGCTCCATCTGGGTCGCCAGCCCAAAATCCCCCATCTTCAGTTCCATGTTCTCGGTGATAAAAAAATTTCCTGGACCAAGACAAAAAGGTGTGTCAGACTCCTTTCTCTCTGCCTTCCACTCCCCATTCTGCTGGCAAGCAGTCTCACCCAGCTTGAGGTCTCGGTGCAAGATGCCTCGCTGGTGCAGGTACTTTAATCCAGAAAGGATCTGTCGCAGGTAGTAGCGCACTTCTGGCTCCAATAGGGTGTGCCGGGCCTTCCAGATGTGGGCAAGGGACTGTGGAGAGTGACTGCTCAGTCCCTGGCCTGCTCCCCCTGACCCTCCCTGTACCCAAGCTAGCTGAGGAAAAACAGGCCCCTAACGCTGGGTATTCAGGCCCTGTTTCCCTGCTACGCACATCACCGTCACCCTCCCTTCACCTTCCGGCTGCAGAGCTCCAGGAAAATGTATATGTTGTCTGCATCCTCAAAGTGGTGCGAGAAACGCACGATGTGGCGGTGCTGCAGGTCGCGGTGCAGCTCAATTTCGTTTAGGATCTGCAACAGGGCCGGGGGGTTGTCATCCTCCAGGACTCCCACGCCATCATCCCCACCCCACCCCTAGTCCACTGGGCCTGGGCCCAGGCCCACCTTCTCCCGCTGATGCGGCTTAGTGATGCGGCTCTGCGAGATGACTTTGACCGCGAAGGCGTTGCCAGTCTCGGTGTCAGTGGCCTCGTAGCAGCGGGCGAAGCCTCCCTACGGGGAAGGGGCATCAAGTAGGGCGCTCCAGGGGAGGCCGCATCTGGCCCGAAGACGTCCCCAAGCCGAGGGCCAGCGCCCCAGACCCGCCTTGTCAGCGGCCAAAAAGGAGCCCGGCGGGCACCCTTCCACCCCGGCTAGCCCGGCTCCCCGATCGCCCCCCGCCCCGCTTACCTTGCCCAGCAGGCGGCCTTTGGAGTAGGTGCGGCCGCTGCGCGGGTCCGTGATCAGACGTCCAGGGTCCGGCGCCGGCGGCCCGGCCAGCACCTCGGGCTCGGGTCCCGGCATGGCACCCCGGGGCGGCCCGGGTCCGGCCGGGGGCGCGGGGGGAGCGGCAGCACGCGGGAAGGGGCGCGGGGACAGGAAGCCGGCGGCGGGCTCCATGCGGGCTGTGCGTCGCCGCGCGGACCCGCCTTGTTCTCGGTTCCGCCCGGCCCGGGCTGCGCGTGGCGCTGCCGGGACTCGCTACGCTGCGCTCGCGCCCGAGGGAGCCCGGCGTTTTTATCAATGAACGCCGGCCCCTCGCCTGCGGCTCGTCACCGAGAGACCGCCCCCTTCCTGGCGGCGAGTCACCGACCAGCAACGCCCTCCTGAGGCCTGACGTCACCCGGAGGCTCCGCCTCCCGCCCCGAGCGCCCGAGGCCGAGCCTCCAGCTCGCGCCCGAAAGACCAGCCGGGACTGCGGGCCCCTGCGGGCGCGGCGCGCCTGTGTGGCCTGCGGTTTCCCAGGCCCGCCCCTGTGCCGCCCTGGAGACGGCTAGGGCCGTTAGTGGGGGCGCCCGTCTTTCCCCCTCCTTTGCTGAAGTGCCAGTGCGGGCTGGGCGACCGGGGCGTTTCCCCAGCAGCTGCGTGGACCAGGGTTCCAGGCGGGAGTGGGGAGGCAGGGCTGGCGCTAGTCGCCTTTTAGTGCGGTGTCCATGATCGCGTCCCCTGCCTGTGGCCAGAGCCCTCGGGCCCAGGCCAGCCCTGTTCCCTTAATGCCCGGGAGGGACTTAAGGGAAATATCTCCCAAATATCTCTCAAACCTGGCTTGCTGGTGGAGGTGAGGTGGCAACGGCCTGGGCTGGCGCGCAGGGTTTCAGGGTCAAACAAGGCTTGGCATTAAACGCTTTTATCGTGAGTCAGACTACGTCTTCTGCTACTTACACTTTCACACTCCTGAGGGGCAGATCTTGGCTCTGGCAGGGTCCTCTATTGCTTTTCCTGAAAATACCTATTGCCCTGAGTCAGCACCAGAGGCCAGAAAATGAAGAATAGGAATTGGATTTTCTCAAATCTAGTCATGGACGACAGGGCAGGTGGCCCTGGAGCCATCTGACTCCTTAGGCCCCTGGTCAATGTCCACCCTTCCCATGGCCAAAGACAGACAGGGGGTCTTTTTTTTTTTTAAGATTTATTTATTTATGCATATAAGAACTGGGGTAGAGGCCAGAGCTGTGGGGGTTGAAAGGATTCACCAGAGACAGAGTGGGGAACAGAACAGGCAAATTGATTGAAGTACACTGCGGAGGGGAGTAGCAGGTCTGCTGTGCCATGTGGGTTGCTTCCCGGCCAGCTGGGGATGGAACTCATGCTGCAGTGGCTGCAGACAGCTTCATCGGTTGAGTCTTAACCCTTTGCACCACCAGGGAGGCCCCAGACTTGGGGCCTTAATCCCTCTGCAGTATTTGTCCAGGACCCTTTTCCTGGCCTTGTCCTTCTGGCCATTGTGCCCTCACTGTACCACCCAATCAATTTTCAAGCCGGTCATTTAATCCTCAAAGATTTATTGAGGGGCCTCCCTGATAGAGCAAAGGGTTAAGACACAACCTGTGAAGCTATCAGCAGCCACTGCAGCATGAGTTCAATCCCCAGCCAGGGAGGAGACCTACATGGTGCAGCAGACCTCTCCTGTCTCTCCTGCTGCTCCCCTCAGCAGTGTATTTCAGTCAGTCTGCCTGTTCTGTTCCCCACTCTGTCTCTGGTGAATCCTCTCACCACCCCCCACACCTTTGGCTTACACCCCAGTTCTTGTATGCATAAATAAATAAATCTTACCCAAAAAAGATTTATTGAGAGCAAAGCACTGAATAAGACTGGTCAAGGTTAAGCCCTGGTTTAGTTTACATCATGTTTGATGGAAACAGACAATAGGCAAGTATATAAACAAGGTAATTGCAGGCTGTGAAAAGTGCTATAAAGGAAGTAAACGGAAGAGTAGCCGAAGAGCCCACTTTAGAAAGAGTAGCCAGAAAGTCAACAAATATTTATCAAATGCCCAATCAGTTTTATCTCCCAAATATCTCTGAAGTCTATCCACTTCACTCCATCTTTCCCACACACCTCTGTCTGGGAGACAGTCTCTCTGGTTACGGTTATTCCTCGTTTTCCTGCCCCCTCCATTGTCCTCCTCCGCATGGTGTTCTCGCCCATCCCTTATCAGGCCCACAGGGCCTGCTTCTCCATGTTTGTCCTTCCTGGGCTGAAGGAGCAACCAAAACGGCCTGAGATGTGGAGAAATATCAGTAGCTCAGATGAATGACAGGGAGGAGGGTGGGCAGGAAGGCCTTATGTCATACTCAGAGTCTGGTCTTTATCTGTACAGGTCAACAGTTTTCTAGGAGATATGATAGTGGTGGGGCCAGAAGGATAAATTCACAGGGGAAATGGGGCTGAAGCATGTAGAGGTTCGAAAGTCATATTTGATAAAACAATTTTACATTTGGAAAATAAAGCAAAATGTCTTTGTGGTTAAATTGGCCATCACAAAATACCATAGACTGGACAGTTTAAACAACAGAAATTTCTTTTCTCACAGTTCTGGAGGTTAGAAATACAAATTCAGGGATCTTCCTGGTGGCACAAGGGGTTAAACTGCAGCACTATGAAGCTGTCTGTAGCCACCGCAGCGTGAGTTTGGTCCCTGGCCAGGGAGGTGGCCCACATGACGCAGCAGACCTCTCCTGTCTCGCCCGCTGCTCCCCTCAGCAGTGTATTTCAGTCAGTCTGCCTGTTCTGTTCCCCACTCTGTCTCTGATGAATCCTCTCACCCCCAGCACCTTTGGCCTGTACCCCATCTCTTGTATGCATAACTAAATCTTTAAAAAAAAAAAAAAGAAATACAAATTCATTTACTTTTCACAGCTCTCTGAGCTAGGTATGAACATTCCCACTTCCATGGGGAAACTAAGCACAGAGAGGTTAAGTGACTTGCTCACAGTCAGCGTTGTCACTAAGGTAGTAGTGCCTGGTGGTGTCCAATTTGAAAATCTGTCTCCAGACCACATGCTACAAACTGCCATGCTAAACACCTAGTTCTAGGCTGTGAGAAGGGGAGAGGGGCATTGGGGTTAGGACCAGAAGAGAGGGAGCTGCAAGAGACAGAGGAGATAACAAAGGGTGGGGTAGATGATTTACAAGGGCTAGAGAGTGGTTCCCTCTGCTGGACCATAAACCAAAGGGACCTGTCAGTAGCTGGGAGGGGAGATAATGTAACTCAGGAGGGAGGAGCTGGGTGGGACTGGGGACCCTCCCTTCCTGGGGTAGAGGTGTCAGGTCCTATATCTTCATCCCTGGCTCTGTGGGAAATTCACAGCCCAGTGATCCAGAGTGTTGGTAACAGGCAGAAGCGTGAGGGCCACAGATGGGGATGGGAGTGGAGGGTTGAGGTATAACCAGCTGGTTTGTTCCTAAGAAGAGCTGTTGAAGAGACACTCCCAGGAGCTTGAACTGAAGTCTCTTTCCCTAACTTCTTTCAGTGCTAAGCAGTCCAGAATATTCTAGGAATATCATAGATCAGAGTTTAGGAAGGGGCTGCACAGCCATATTAGCTGATGTCACCCTCCCAGGTCAGATCCTACATCTTCCAGGGATGTGTACACACACACACACACACACACACACACACACACACACTCCTGTACTATCCTCACACTGACACCTCACTTAGGCCCTGGAAGGAGAACATAACTCTTAAGGCCACGAGGGACCTTGCTCATGAGGGATATCCATCGCAAAAAGAGAAGAGGGGGACCAAATATCTTTCAAACTAAAAGGAACAAAAATAAAAATTAAAAAAAATAAAGAAGAGCCTGCCTGGGTTCATGTCCTCCCCAGCTTTACCAAGATGAACCAGATCCAGTCTTGTCCTCAGGGTCTCATGGGCTGGGTAGGGGATCTCCCTGTAGACAGATCCTAGATCAGTATAATTAACTGCTATGGGAGAAAACCTAGAGGGCTCTGAGGAGTGACCTGGGAGAGATCATGGCAGTTTTCCTGGAGGGTTGTCTGAGGTGGACCTTGAAGAAAAGTGAAAAGGAGCTAGGCCAGAGGCTGTTGATGGGACAAAGGTGGGCCTATGTACCCAGCTTAAAAACCAGGACTAGGCCCTCCCCGGTGGTGCAGCGGTTGAGCGCTGGGCTACGAAGCTGCCTGCAGCCTCTGCAGCGCCAGTTCGATCCCCGGCCACCGGCGAGGGTCCCACGTGGCGCGCAGACCTCTCCTGCCGCCCGCTGCTCCCCTCAGCAGTGTATTTCATCAGTCTGCCTGTTCTGTTCTCCTCTCTGGCTCTGGTGAATTTTCTCACCCTCCCACGCTTCTGAATGTACCCAGTGCTTGTATAAATAAATAAATAAATCTTAAAAGAAAAAAAAAAAACAGGACTAGTGAGTCTCCCTGGTTGCCTAGGGGTTAAGTCTCAGGGCTATGACTGCTAAGGCCTGAGTTTGATCCCGGGTCAGGGAGCTGACCCACATGGCCTCTCCTGTCTTGTCCACTGTGCCCCTCAGCAGTGTATTTCAGTAGATCTGTCTGTTTTGCTCCCCATTCTGTCTCTGGTGATTCTGTCACCCCCCACACTTCTGGCCTGTACCCCAGTTCTTCTGTGCATAAATAAATCTTTAAAAACAAAACCAAAATTAAAACTAACCCAGAATTGACACCCTTTGGTTGGGGAACAGAATGGCAGGGCATCAAGGGAAAGTTCTTTGCCTCTGATTCTCTGAAGGGATTGTCTGGTTCTATGATGCCACAGTGGATGGTAGGTAGAAACCAAAGAGAGTTGGTTTATGGTAATAGCAGCCGGGCAAAATGCCTGCGGTATTCTAGGCCCCAGTCATTGCTCCCCCCTGAATGTTCACAATTGCCCTGTGAGGTAAGTGTAATTGATCCTGTTTTGCAGAGGAGGAAACTGAGGTTCTGAGAGATTAGATCATATATGCAAGGTTACAAAGAGCTAGGTTTCAAACCCAGGTTGGTCTGACACCCAAACTTTGCTGCTAACCACCTCTTCATGCTTCCTCTCTTTATTTTTTTTTTAGATTTATTTTTATTTTATGCATACAAGAACTGGGGTACAGGCCAGAGGTTTGTGTGTGGGGGGTGAGAGGATTCATCAGAGACAGAGCAGGGAACAGAACAGACAGATCGACTGAAATACAATGCTGAGGGGAGCAGCGGGTAAGACAGAAGAGGTCTGCTGCGCCATGTGGGTAGCTCCCTGGCCAGGGTTCGAATTTGTGCTGCAGTGTCTGCCAGTAGCTTCATAGGTTGAGTCTTAACCCCTTGTGCCACCAGGGAGGCCTGCTTCCTCTCTTTAGGAAACTCTTGCAGGTGAGAACAAGCTCATATTGTGGGGAAGGAGCTTCCCAAGACAGATCAGACATGTGGCCACCACCCCTGGGTTTTTGTACCTAAGTCCCAGGTAGATGATTGAGCTGGCACCTCAAGTATTCTTTCCTCTTTTTTTTTTTTTTTTTAAAGATTTACTTATTTATGCATACAAGAGCTGAGGTACAGGCCAGAGATGTGGGGGGTGAGAGGATTCACCAGAGACAGAGTGGGGAACAGAACAGGCAGACTGACCGAAATACACTGCTGAGGGGAGCAGTGGGTGAGACAGGAGAGGTCTGCTGTGTCATGTGGGTTGCTCCTGGCTGGCCGGAGATCAAACTCGTGCTGCAGAGTCTGCGGATTGCTTCATAGTGCAGTGCTTAATCCTTTGCGCCACAAGGGAGGCCCCACTCTTTCCTCTTTTTTTGACATAAGACAGATGAAAAAATTGAGGCCCAGAGGTGGGAATGGCCGGCCACTGAAGATCCTGAGCACCCCTAGAAGTCAGAATGTTGGACACAGGCTTGAGGGGGCTCTGCTTTCCTAGTACAGAGTCCAGGCCTATGAAAAGGGTTCAGGGAGGACCAGGCTAGGTCCCCCAGAACCAGTTTAGGCCCTATTGGGCCACCTTTAGACTTTGTAGTCCATCAACTTGGGCTTTGAGTCCCCCTCCCACATATCCTAGTGTTATGACCTTGGACAAGTCATTCAGAGACTCATCTGTGAAATGGGGTTAATTCCTACCTCCTGGGGTTGTAATGAGGATCTCCAGGAAAGGATGATATAGTGCCTTTGGCATAGTGCCTGTCAGTCAGTGCTCTGCGATCATCAGCTTTTATGATTATAACAATTTATCATGCATCTGTCTTCTCACCCGGAGTGTGGGACTGTAATCCTTGCCATCCTGGCTTCAAGGACATGGTTTCATATGTGTGAACTTCAGGGTCAGGACAAGTGGCACTTCTGTCATTCAAAGGTCCATCCAACCCTACAGGGGAAGGGAGACACATTCAGTTCCCAGGACCAGGGGAAACTATGTGACAGCCTCAATCCATCAATGATAATCTCAATCTAGCTGCATTTTATGGGCCCAGGAGGTACTTAAATGTATGTGGGGGTGAAGGCTAGCCCTGTTCTTCTTCCTCAACACAGGCTGCTGCCCAAAGCAGGTAGGTAGGCACAGAATGGGGGCGAGAACATCCTGGGCCTTGGGAGGCCATCTGTCAGCTTTAAAAGCAAGACCCCAGGGGCTAGTAGTGGGTCTCACTGAGAACTGGCTCTCCAGTCCTCAGTAGTTCAGGCAGGAGCAGCAATGCAAGAGGCACTGGGGAGCCTCCTGCAGAGAGAGCTTGGATCTCCTCTCTCCCTTGCCTCACTCCCCTCTCCACAATACATGCATCACTGCATTCTGGGGGGTGCATGGGGGGAGTGGGGGTGTATTATATCTGCAGCTTCTATGGCTTCCTCCCCCCAACACAGGGTAATGGCGCTGTGTGTGTGTGTGTGTGTGTGTGTGTGTGTACATGCGCACATGTGGAGCTGAAGGGAGGTGGCCTGGGGTAACAAGCTTGGTGACAAAGCAGGAAAAGGAGAAACTTTGTTGGGAGAGGACAGCTCTTGTGACCTCCTGCCCCAGGACTCCGGCACCATGACTGTTTCATACACCCTCAAAGTGGCAGAGGCCCGCTTCGGAGGCTTCTCTGGTCTGCTTCTCCGCTGGAGGGGAAGCATCTACAAGCTTCTCTATAAGGAGTTCCTCCTCTTCATTGCCCTGTATGCTCTGCTCAGCATCACCTACCGGTGAGACGTGAGGGCAGGTCTCCGGATGGGCCTGTGGGGGACTGGGCTGCCACCTCCCTCTAACCCAGGCCCATGCCTGACCTTCCCCAGGCTGCTGCTGACCCAGGAGCAGAAGCATGTGTATGCTCAGGTGGCCCGATACTGCAACCGCTCGGCAGAGCTCATCCCCTTGTCCTTTGTACTGGGTAGGTAAGCTTCTGTCCAGTTCTCCCTGGTAGTCTCCTCAGCATCTTGCCTGGCTTTTGCCAGGCTGATGGCTCTGCGGGTCAGAATGACCGCGGCAAGGCCTGGAAGTCAGTTAGAGCAGGCTCAGCAGGCAAGGAAGTTGCCTGGATTCCTAGGTCCTTGTTGCTCGTACTGGATGGACCCGCATTCCAAGTAAGGGAAAGCCATCTGCTGGCCTCACGACCCTCTGGGTTCTGGAAAGGAGTTGGAAAGAGGTGACACCTCTACCCTCATGGGAAAAGGGCCTCAGAGCTAACCATTACCTGGTCTTGAACACCTCTGCCCAGGAGGTGTGCATTTCTTCCTTCCCGCCTGGAGAGCACAGCACTGCGGGCCAGAGGGAGAGGCTGTCCCTCAGGCAGGGAGCTGTAGCCAGAAGTGTTGTCTGCTCACCGGGGTGCAAACTGGCCTGGACCAGGTGCTCTGGTTGGGGCACAGGGCGCGCTGACTCCCGGGCTTTCTATTTTCCCTCCGCCTTCGTCACCACCCGTGGTGGCAACCAGGCTTCTACGTGACTCTGGTGGTGAACCGCTGGTGGGCCCAGTACACAAGCATCCCGCTGCCGGATCAGCTGATGTGTGTCATCACCGCCAGCGTGCACGGAGAGGACGAGCGCGGCCGCCTGCTGCGCCGCACCCTCATCCGCTACGCCAACCTGGCCTCGGTGCTGGTGCTGCGCTCGGTCAGCACCCGCGTGCTCAAGCGCTTCCCCACCATAGAGCACGTGGTGGACGCAGGTAGGGGTGGTGCCACGCTGGGGAGCCCCGGGTGGTCCTGGCCAAGATCCATCGGCCCAGCGAGCCTCCTGGGAGGAGAGGTCTGACCCCCAGGGGGCGCTCCAGGGCCCGGCCTGCGCGTCCTGTGAGCAGAGGGTGACTGCGCCCCACCCGCTTAACGCTCGCAGGTTTCATGTCCCAGGCAGAGAAGAAAAAGTTTGAGAGCCTGAAATCCGACTTCAACAAATACTGGGTCCCCTGCGTCTGGTTCACTAACCTGGCGGCGCAGGCCCGGCGGGACGGGCGAATCCGTGACGACATCGCTCTCTGCCTGCTTCTGGAAGTGAGTCAGCGCAGCATGGGGCCGGTGTGTTCCCCTCCCTTTTGCACACTGGAATAATTGAGCACCTTTCATTTATTTATTTATTGATTTATCTATTTAATATTTTTTAAAGGAAGTTTTTTTTAAAAAGATTTATTTATTCACACAAGCACTGGGTACAGTCAGAACCGCGGGAGGGCGAGAGGATTCACCAGAGCCAGAGCGGGAACAGAACAGGCAGACTGACGAAGTACACTGCTGAGGGGAGCAGCGAGCGCAGCAGGAGAGGTCTGCGCCCTATGTGGGGCCCTCGCCCGGTGGCCGGGGATCGAACCGGCGCTGCAGAGGCTGCGGGCAGCTTCGCAACCCAGCGCTCAACCGCTGCGCCACCGGGGAGGCCCCATTTATTTATTTTTTAAAAAATATGTATTTATTTGGGCCTCCCCTGTGGCGCAGCGGTTGAGCGCTGGGTTGCGAAGCTGCCCGCAGCCTCTGCAGCGCCGGTTCGATCCCCGGCTGCTCCCCGGCCACCGGAGGCGGGTCCCACATGGCGTGCAGACCTCCCCTGCCGCCCACTGCTCCCCTCAGCAGTGTACTTTGGTCCCTCTGCCTGCTCTGCTCCCTGCTCTGGCTCTGGTGAATTCTCTCACCCTCCCGCGCTTCTGACTGTACCCAGTGCTTGTATAAATAAATAAATAAATCTTTAAAAAAATATATTTATTTATTTGTTTATGCATGCAAGAGCTGGGGTGTAGGCCAGAGGTGTGTGTGGGGGGTTGAGAGGATTCACCAGAGACAGAGGGTTGCAAAACAGGTGGATCTACTGAAATACACTGCAGAGGGGAGCAGTGGGTGAGTCAGGAGAGGGCTGCTGTGCCACCTGGGACAGCAGTAGCTGCTGACAGCTTCATAGTGCAGAGACTTAACCCCTTGCGCCACCAGGGAGGCCCAGGCACCTTACATTTATGTGGTGCCAACTATGTACTGCACATCTGGGAAGCACAGTGCTTATATTAACACATTTAACCCTCACTCCAGGAAGAAAGGTACTATTATCCTCTCCTTTCACAGATGAGGAAACTTGAGAACAAAGTGGGAAACATGCCCAAATCTCATGGCTTGTTAGTGGAACTGGGATGGGTAGTCAGACATTCTGGCTCCAGGATCTGCTTGTAACTACATTGCTAAACTGCTTCCCCTCTGCACACCCAGCCTGTGAACACCTCAAAGTAGAATGGGCCTCCAGATCCCAGCCCTCTTTTATTAAGCTGGGCTTCCCTTTTCTCTCCCCATTTCTCCTTCCTCACATTCACTGACTTCCTCTTCCTGCTGTTCCACCAGGAGCTGAACAAGTACCGGGCGAAGTGCAGCATGCTTTTCCACTATGACTGGATCAGCATTCCCCTCGTCTACACCCAAGTATGCCTCGCCCCACCCCCCATCCCAGTGGGAGATCCAGAAGAAGAATTAGAGATAATGCCCGCCCCAAGGCAGTTCAATCCCGTGAGACCTTGAACAGGCAAGGGCTGAGGCGCTAAGCTTCCCTGGATCCTCACCCCATCTGGTGATGACCCCACTACATAGTTTAATTACTATCAGACTCTTCTGCTGGTCCTCAAGGCAAGGATGTCGTTTCTCCCTGTCCCATTCAGCCCCGCTTTCCCTTCTCCAGGTGGTGACCATAGCAGTGTACTCCTTCTTTGCCTTGTCCCTGGTTGGCCGCCAGTTTGTGGAGCCAGAGGCAGGGGCTGCCAAACCTCAGGAGTCTCTTCCAGACCAGGAGTCAGCACCAGCCCTAGGGGACCTGGACATGTATGTGCCTCTCACCACCCTGCTGCAGTTCTTCTTCTATGCTGGCTGGCTCAAGGTGGGCACTTCAGGTGGTCATGCCAGCCTACTCAGTAGAAGTATGGGTCCAGGGCCCACCTCATCTTTGAGGGCAGAGAATGGGGCTCTCAGCCCATTACACTCTCTACAACCCTCAGGTGGCTGAACAAATCATCAACCCCTTTGGCGAGGATGACGACGACTTTGAGACTAACCAGCTTATAGACCGCAACTTGCAGGTGAGCAGCACATGCCCCACACCCCTCCCCAGGGTAGCTCCTTTTCCTCCCCCTCCTTGCTAGCTCCTCAGCCAGTGTAGGAGAGGGGGGTCCTGGTGACCAGCTGCCCGCCCCAGGTCTCCCTGCTGTCTGTGGATGACATGTACCAGAACCTGCCTCCTGCTGAGAAGGACGCCTACTGGGATGAGGATGCAGCCCAGCCGCCCTATACGGTGGCCACGGTGGCCGAGTCGCTGCGGCCTTCTTTCCTGGGCTCCACCTTCAACCTGCGGTGAGTGGTGGGTGCTGGCGGAGGCCGGACTTGACCCTTGGGCTCCTGGTCCCCATGTCTCCGTCCCCCCTCCGCCCCCACCCCACCCCGAGCCTACCAGGCGCCCAGGCTCGCTGAGCCCGTCCTCCTGTTATAGAGCAACCCCGATATTAAACGGGTTCCTGGCTGTGGGTCCTCACCCGCGCGCTTTAAAGGGACTTATGAATACTCTACTACAGACACACGCAAAAGGGTTAATAAAAGGTTTATTTACAAGAGAAAAAGAAATAAGGAAAATGTACAACTCAGGGAGAAAATAGGGAAATAAAGTCTTTAATGCGTCCTACCCGATCCGACGACCTGGAAACCCCAAAGTCACTCTCAGAGCTAGACGGACGCCGCGAGCTGGCCGAGGGCCCCAAAATGGAGAGAGCCCCCAAAGCCCACGTGTCTGCCTTTTGTATCCACCTGGCTGCTTAACCCCACCCTCAGGTCCCAGCCACCTTCCCTTTGGTGGTGATGGGATTTGGAGTTCCCAGTGTCTTTGGCTTTGACCTGGGGTGGGGGTGGAGTCCACAAAGCCTGTATGGAATTTGCTTTGGGGCAGCCTTTTCCCCCTAACACTGGGGTGGGGGTGGAGTCCACAAAGCCTGTATGGAATTAGCTTTGGGACTGCCTTTTCCCCCTAACACTCCCTCCCGCCCGCAGCATGACCGACGACCCTGAGCAGAGCCTGCAGGTGGAGGCGTCCCCTGGGTTGGCTCGGCCAGCGCAGACCCCGCTGCTCGGTCGTTTCCTGGGCGCAGGAGCGCCCTCTCCCGCCATCAGCCTCCGGAACTTCGGCCGTGCACGAGGAGCCCCCCGGACCCCTCATCTGCCGCGCTTTCGGGTCGAGGAGGGCGGCGACCCCGAGGCCGCGGACCGCATCGAGGAGGAGGCTGCCGAGTCAGAGGATGAGGCCGGGGAGCCGTGAGCGGAGGCCGCCGGGGCCGGGCCGACCTCATGTCCCCGCCACGCCAGCCCCCGCGGCCTCCCTCGGCCCACAGCCCACTTTCCCGGGCCCTGCCCTCCCGGGCCATCACAGCAGTCCTGGATGCCGATCCGGAGAGTTTAGGGACGGGATCTGGAAAGAGAAAGATGGCGGGAAGGGCCTGAACCGGGCTGGGGGTGTGCCCACGTTGAAGGTAGGCCCGACTGCTAGGGGAGGAGCTAGGGCGACCCCGTCTGCATACCGAGGACCCGCGCTCTGGGGCGCTGTTTCCTGGGGTGGGGGGGCGTTGGGGGGGAGCTAGGCCTGTTGCCAAACTGAGGGAGCACTGTTTAAAACAGTGTTGACACCACTCCCCTCGTTTCTGACTCATTAGATTTGAGATGAAGCTCAAGATTTTATGTTTCTATTAATTTCTAAGGAAGAGCCCTGTTGTGCGGACCGCAATTTGATACATAGAGATGTTTGGAAGGATATAACCTCTTGATAACCCTACTCTGGAGAAGGATCAAAGTGTCTGCTGGGGGAATTTTTGCTTTATCAGTACTGTTCAATTTTGTGTTTATAATAAGAACCCATTCATTTATTGTGTATTTGCAGTTGTTTGAAATTGAGTTGTCATACATAGTAGTGGGAAGGAAAGGGCTTGGGAATCTGCCCTGGAGGCTGATTAAGCTTCAGGTGTGTTAAGACACAACCTATGAGGCTGTCTGCAGCCTCTGCAGCAAGAGTCCGAGTCCGATCCCCAGCCAGGGAGCTACCCACATGGCGCAGCAGACCTCTCCTGTCCTGACTGCTGCTCCCCTCAGCAGTGTATTTCAGGAGACCTGCCTGTTCTGTTCCCCACTGTCTCTGCTAAATCCTTCACCCCCCCACACCTCTAGCCTGTGTACCCCAGCTCTTGTATGCATAAATAATCTTTAAAAAGAAAAAAGATGTGAAACCAATCATACACCACCCAGCCGTGACCTTCAGCACGTCTCTGCTCCCAACAGGGGTAAAGGAAGATTAGAGTGAAAGCTTCAGTTCCACGGTGTGCCTGCACTGCTGGGGGAAGGGCGGAGGGTCCCACAGAGGCCTAGATTAGAATTGTTGCTAAAGTGAGCTCCTGGAAGAGTCCTGCCTTTTAAGTAAAAGCTCAAGTGGATGCTATGGGCAAAGGTTGACAAATGCCAGAACTCCAAAGTATGAGGGCGGAAGCTGAATGTAGCCTTTGGCATTGCCAACTCAACTGGATTTTAGCTGGATGGGTTGCTGGATATTTTTAAGCCTTGGAATCCAAAACTACAAAGTAGACATAGTATCACCCACAATTCACTCACAAGGTAATCATTTTTTGTCTGGTTTAGAGGGTAGCCTTGGCCCTGGGGAGAAAGGTGTATCTGTGGAGACTGAATAAATGGACTTAATTCGTTTAAAAAAGAACCCACTGATGGATTAGAGGAAGTGAAGGAGAGGAATAAAGATCAATCCCTGTAGCATTCAATCTAGAGAATAAAGGGAGTGCTGAGTATTGCTTTGCTGTGCAAATCTCTCGGTAAGCAGTAACAAGTACTAAGATGAAGATCACTGAGTGGAAAGGCAGAGAGAGACCAGGTCTCTGCAGAGCCAAAGTGCTTTAAAGTTGAAAATTTTTTTTATATTTTTTTAAGACTTTTTTAAAAAAAAATATTTATTTATTTATACAAGCACTGGGTAGTTAGAAGGGTGGGAGGGTGAGAGAATTCAGAGCCAGAGCGGGAAGCAGAGCAGGCAGAAGGACTGAAGACACTGCTAAGGGGGGCAGTGGGTGGCAGGAGAGGTCTGCGCACCATGTGGGACCCTCTTCTGGTGGCCAGGGAGTAGCCGGGGATCGAACCAGTGCTGCAGAGGCTGCGGGCAGCTTCGCAACCCAGCACTCAACCACTGCGCCACCGGGGAAGCCCTGAATTTTTTTTTAAAAAAGGTTATTTATGCATACAAGAACTGGGGTACAGGCCAGTGGTGTGGGGGGTGAGGATTCACCAGAGACAGAGTAGGTAACAGAACAGGCAGATCTACTGAAATACACTGCTGAGGGGGCAAGGCAGGAGAGGTCTGCTGTGCTATGTGGGTCACCTCCTTGGCTGGGAGATAGAACTAGTGCTGCAGTGACTGCTGATAGCTTCATAGGTTGTGTTTTAACCCTTTGCGCCACCAGGGAGGCCCTTGAAGTTGAAATTTTTTTGCCCTTAACACTCCAAGAGTTTCTTAGGATATCTTTTCCCAACTGTCTGCACGAAAGAGTATTCAATGTAGGCAACTTGCTGAAACCAAGGAACTCACACTTTGGCATTTAAGATTCATTACTTTTACTGTCCATCAACTTTAAAATAGATAAAACCTTTCTAAACTCATTTAGCACATATTTGAGTGCCACATATATTACCTTATACTTTCCCAGGTACTGGAGCCAGCAGTCAACATCCCTGGCGCTATAGTCTAACAGGGATCAGTATTTATGCTGGAATAAGAACAAGGGAAAAAGCATGGTGAAGTGCAATTTAAAATCCTGTGATCAGGGAGAAACCTAAGAGTGACATCACAAAGACCAGAAGGGAGTGAACTAAGTATTTTAAGAAAGTGCTCCCAATAGAGGGAACAGCAAGTTAACATCAATCAGGTCAGGACAGTGGTAGTCACTAGAAAAAAGACCCAGGTTACGTAGAGCTCAGATTTTAGCAAGGAATTTGAGATGGAAATAAATCTGAGTATTTCTGCACAGGGGTGCAGCAAAGGGGTTAGGGTTAGTCAACTTCAGAAAGCTATAAAAACCCTTACAATACCGATGTAGTCATGTCTTCAACTTGCTCTCAACGATGCAAAAATTTGGAACACAACACACCCCAAGGGCTGGGACACCTGATTCAGCCTGCTTGGCTTGCATGCCACTGAAAACCAGACTTTGGAGGTGAGACATCATCTCCCTACTATAAAAAGGACAGAGCCTGCATTATAAGCCTGAGCCTGCAGTTAGGGCTCTACACTGTGAAGAGTCTGGGTGAGGACAGCGGCAGGGCTCTAGTTCCAGCCACCATCTCAGTTTTGGTCAACATGGGTGGCCGGAATAGAACAATTATTCAGACAATTGGAACAAAAGACAAAGAACAAAGAACAACAAAGACCTTTATTACAGGAGCTAAGAGAGGAGGGAGGAGGACTTATTTGCCTTTCCGGGCTTTGATTTTCCTCAGATAGAACTCTAGCTCCTTGCCCTCCAGCACATAGCCATCTGCTCGGCCACACTGGCCTGGTCTTGAAGCGATGCATGCTGCAAGAGAGAACGCATATGGCCCTTAGCAAATGATAAGGCTGCCCTACCCCAACCTACCAACCCCCTTTTTAAAAAGTCAATGTTGGTCCAGCTATCCCGGGGGGCAGGCGACATGAGCCCGCTGTCTCCTCAGACATACTTTATCGTCACGTGAAGTCAGTAGCAGAACTGGACAAAGTTTTCATCACTGAGACAGCCCCCTCAGACTGGGCAAGACTTCTCAAAGCCTTTGGGCTCCCGTCCATTAGTTCCCATTTCCATTTCACACCAGTTATTCAAATGTTGTGATTTGTGCTTATGTGTTTATTATTAAACCCCACAGATGACCACACAGCTATGATCAAAAGAACTGAGACGAAGGTAAAATACAAAGTGTATACCCTACCCCTCACCCCCCACAAAGCAGAAGCCATCTCACCAAGAAGCTTGCCCTGCTGGAACTGTTCCTCCAAAAGACTGCTGATTTTGGCATTCTTTTTCCTTTCATCATATTTCTTCTGAATTTTCTTGGATCGCTTTTTGTTCAGGATCTCTTCCTCTTCAGGAGCCTGAATTAAATTAATAGATGTAAGGCTTCCAGTCCCAAACCCTAGCCCAGGGTAGAAATGCCATTGCCTTCTTGAACCATGGCCAGCCCTACCCCTGCCTTCCTCAGCACTAAGGCTCTCATCTCTCTCCCTTCAGTAGCAGAACTGGACAGAGTTTTCATCACAAGAAGGCAGGAGTCAGCGGCTCCCTCCCCCCATAAGATGAACCCCCAAACACGTACCAGCTTGGCTCCCTTCTTGCGACCCAGGAGCAGTGCATAGTGGGACTCATACCACTGCCGGTATGGTGTGCTATCAATAAGCACGATGCAGTTCTTTACCAGGGTCTTGGTGCGAACCAGCTCGTTGTTGGACGCATTGTAGACAACATCAATAATCCTTGTTTTGCGAGTACAACCTGCTCACAAGGGAAATATAGGATCAAGTCATGTAAATTAGGGGCCAACTAGCCTTGAGGTCTCCTGTCCCCTCCCTAGTGGGGTCTAAAGGGAAGGCTGAGCACTTACTGCAGGGCATTAGCTCATCTTCCCCCATGTTTCCAGAGGTAGCTGGAAACCACATGTACATAATCTAGACTCAGCCGCAATGCATGAGGTTACAGGAACTAAGAACAGGACAGGTGACAGAGCTCTCTGCAGCTACTGCAACTGCAATTTCTGTCACCAAGGAGAAACTTCAATTATCTTAGTTGAGGCCACGGACGTCCTACTAAAAGCACTTACTGGAATTGAGAATGTTTTCGGTGTAGAATTCCCACCCATTCCCAGAGGGCCTCACTCACACTCAGAGCCCCAAGAGAAGTTCCCCACATCCAGCCTCAAGGCTCGGTACTTCTTGTTGCCTCCCCGAACTCGAACTGTGTGTATGCGCCGAACGCCAATCTGCAGAAAACAAGACAGTAAACAGGTTATCAAGGAGCAAGACAAGAAATGGAAGGGCACTGGGCTGTATGGAGGTAACAGTCAGTGTAACTATGACAGGTCCTAGCATTGGCAAGTGGCACATAGGTGACCAAGACGGCCACAGCCACGCCTAAGGATACTTTTTCATCATTCTAGTTACCTCCAAGGGGGAAAAATAACCTCGTTTCCAAACACTGAACGCTAAGTCTCCATGCACCAAAAACACCAGGTTTCTTAAGATGAGAGGCACTCACTCTCTCCAGACTCTAAGACCCAGTGCATAAGATGTCTCCATGCGCAAAGGTGAGCCCTCCCCACCCCTAGGACGATCTAGACTCCTACGTGGATTCAACAGCCACACGCAGAGGCTGCACCACGGTGCAGAGGTGACCTCCGGGAGGTTAAGGCCCAAACGCAAGCACCCACCTTAGTGTTGGCAGCTGGACGTCCCAACTCATACTTTCGCTTCTTGTGGTAGGGCTTTCTCTTGCCCCCGGTCTTGCGGCGTTTGTGCCAGTTGTCCCGAGAGATGCCTGCATGTGGGAGCGGGGGACAGAGCTTGAGTCTCTGGAGCCGGAGGCCGCAGCCTCGCTAGTCAGACGCCCGCGTCGGGCGGGCCGCACGCTCAGCTCTCCAAGGTTGGATTCCCCACCTTGCAATCGGGAGTCCACAGCATTACCAAGGTGTCATCATACACGTGCGGCCCAGCACGGAGACCCTTCCCGCGGCAGCCACGTTGGTGCCGCCGAACCCCAAGCCCCTGCCCTCCCTGGAGCGGACCTCGGCGGCCAAAACCAGATCACCACCCTCCTCGTGGCTGCTGGCTGCCGCACGCTGAGGCGCTCGCATCCCTCACTCGGCCGTGAGGCAGGATGGCACCGGATTGAATTTAGCCCGCTACTGCGGCCCGGGAACACAGCGACACTCACCCATCGCTCGGCGCTGGCCGGAAAGAGGAAACGCAGCGAGTTACGGTCCGGTTTGTGAAACACAGTCCTGCCCCCTTTACGTATCTTCCGGGCGCCGCCGAAAGGCTCTGACGTCTTTGCAAACGCGCCGACTGTCAGCGGGGCTGGGAGGCTCCGGCGAGCTCGGGGAGCCTGGGGGAGCCGCTGGGAGGGAGGCGTCCCGCGAGGGCTCCTGCGGTGCCAGCTTTCGGTAGAAGTTGAGGGCTCTGGGCAGAACCAGGTGGAGCGACTGGTTTATGCCGGCCTTGGAAAGAGTCGTCTCAGGAAAGACGCGTGCAGCCGCCCAGGAGGAGCGCGTGCGGGCGCGCTTGCGTGGGGAGCGGGTGGAGGGCAGTAGAGTTGGAAACGAGCGGTGACTTGAATTTGTTTTGAAGGATTTAGTGAGGTTTAGGGAGATTTAAGTGTGTCAGGGACGCCTAAATTCTTCGCTTGATCAATTGGCTGGATTTTATTACCATTTACAGAAATGGTCTAGGCTAGGCTAGGAGCTGTTCTGTCCATGTTTAGTTTGCGATCTTCGTGACTCATGTAAATGGAAACGACAGGTCATCCTTGTAAAAGGAATCCTCCCCGAACTCGAACTGTGTGTATGCGCCAAAGATGTTATTTTGAACATTGTTGGTTTATGTGATAGTTAAAGCCACCAGAATGAACTGAATCCGGGGAGAGATCACAAAGGAAATTTTTCTTGTCAAGGGCAAGTAAATACTTTAGGTTTTGTGGGCGTCGGGTCTGTGGCACAGCTGCTCAGCTTTATTCTTGTGATGTGAACGCAGCCGTAGATGATAGTAAACGAATGGCTGTGGCTATAATCCAGTACAACTCTGTGGATACTGGTATTTACATGAGACATGCTTTGGACTCCTCCCTCAACATACAAAAATTGAAAACCGGCTTATGGATCCAGATGGCGTGCAGTAATGTTCCCTGCCATAGAGAAATCCAAGTAGAGGGCCTAGAACCAGGGCTTGAGGACTGTCAACATTTAAAGCTATAGAAAGAAAAGGAACTAGAAGGAGCAATTAGAGTGAAAACCAGCACAGGGTGGTGTCATGGTCTAATGCCACTGAGAAGTCTAGCTCAAATGAGGATTGAAAAGTGATCATGGATTTAGTAATCTGAAAATTCCTAGTGACATTGATGAGAGCAGTTTCCATGTAGTAGAATGGGCAAAAACTTAACAGCATATGTAGGCAATTTTTTAAAAGATTCATTTATTTATGCATACAAGAACTGGGGTGCAGGCCAGAGGTGCTGGGGGTGGGGAGAGGATTCACAAGAGAGTGGGGAACAGAAGAGGCGGATCTACTGAATACACTGCTGAGGGGAGCAGTGGGCAATACAGGAGGGGTCTGCTGCACCATGTGAGTAGCTCCCTGGGCAGGGATTGAACTCGTGCTGCAGTGGCAGGAGATAGCTTGATAGCGCTGTCTTTAACCCCTGCACCCCAGAGACACCCCTACTGTCATATTTTGGGTGCCTGAGTATCTTGACCTTCCTTAACATT